>NC_138979.1:90044368-90303224 GCF_964341445.2 Mesoplodon mirus | reverse complement strand
CAGCAGTCTCTCCTGTGTTGTGTGGCTCGGAAAACAAAACGGGGACTCCCAGCGCACATGCTCTCCCTCAGAAGGAATTCACACGCGACTCTCTTAGGCCTACGCAAAGCCGCAGAGGAGTTAAAGCACTCTATGGCGTCAGGGTTCATGGAGGTGGCTGCCCACCCAACTTGGCTGATAGGAAGCGCTCGCGCTTCCCTTGAGGCTAGGGGTCACTTTGACTTCACACTTTAGCTAGGGCAAGCGTGGGATGAGCTCCCAGCAAGGCACTGGAGACCACCTGGATTCGTAGGAGAAAACTCACTGTCTTCACTGAGGCACTCCTGGAGGTGACTAGAAGACGGGTAAGGGCAGTGTCTTTCAGTCAGCCTTGAGGCCGCCACTATCGACCTTTCAAATGGGGAAAAGACTGCCCTCTGCCAGGCTTCTCAATTACCAACTGGATCACCCAGCACATACACCCATCTTCTCTGACAATCCAAGGGAGACCCGTGGAACACAGTTCGGCCTTCTGCGATGAAACTTTTGGATGCAGTGTGTGCTGCATGTGGTGAACGGCACAAACCCCGAACTGCCCTCAGCAGGCCTACCTGGGTGACTTCGGATGTTCCCAATGCCTAGCAATGCTCGGGGTTACTCTCTGCATTACTTCGGGCTGGACCTAAAGTCCAGTTTCCGCATCACCTAGAGAGACGTCGAGCAGGAGTCCCCAAACCGAATTGGAGCCCCGGTGGTTTCTTTCAGGGCCGCTTAGTTTTCCTCAACGTGGCAGACCCGCAGGGAACGAAACCCTGCCAAGAACCGCGTTCCTGGGGCTGTTTCAAAGCTGTGGGACGCTCGCCTCAGAGAACACCTTAGTTCCCGGCCCTTCCAACTGCATAGGGAGGGATGTGCCCAGAGCTGTGTATCCCTTGCTTGTGCTCAGAAGGCTTTGGGTACGCAGTGTACTTCCTTGGAAAGAAGTGCCCACGTGAGAGTCTTGAGCGCTGTGAGGCATACTAAAGCTAAAGCCGTCCACTGACTAAGACCTCCTGGAAACCGGGGCGCCCCTATCTCTGGGAATGGGAAAATGTGCACCTTACCTCGAGACTAGAGGTCACATTTAGTGGGCGCCTTAGCTACAGTATGCTCCTGGGGGTGAGCTCCCCGGAAGGAATCGCAAGCACCTGGTTTCTTTTGGAAAAAGTCACCGCTCCTCAGAGGAATCTGTGGAGTGAATAGTAGCAGGCGGCTTGGAAGCTGCAACGAAGTGGCTTTCCAAAGGGGGAAAGTCGGGCTTCTCCCACATTCTCCCAGTGCCAACTTGAGCCCACGACGCATTTGCCAGCACTCGCTGACTGACACCTGGAGACTTTCAGCAACACTGGGCCTTTCTAGGATCCCACTTCGTTGGACGGGGGGGTGTTCTGCGTGCCACGAGGAGCAGCACCCGCTTAATGACTTAGTCAGGCCGAGGGGACCTTGCCTCGTCCAAATGCCTCAGAGTCGTACCGGCTTTTCTGTACTTTCTGTCAGGCTGCACCTGCAGTGTACCTTGCGTCACAATAGTGAGATGACAGGTTAAGGGTTGCCAGGATGCACTTTAGGCTCAGGGATTCTCTCAGTGCCGTTCGGAGGGCCTCCACAGAGGGAGAGCCACGCTGAATGTAATACTGGCCAAAACTTTGTCCCGGGGCTGCCTTACAGCTGTAGACATCAAGCTCTGCAAGCGAGAAGCAGTTCACTGCCCTTCGCTCTGCGTAGCAAGAGCTGACCCCAGCAGTCTGTCCTGTGTTGTGTGGCTCGGAAAACAAAACGGGGACTCCCAGCGCACATGCTCTCCCTCAGAAGGAATTCACACGCGACTCTCTTAGGCCTACGCAAAGCCGCAGAGGAGTTAAAGCACTCTATGGCGTCAGGGTTCATGGAGGTGGCTGCCCACCCAACTTGGCTGATAGGAAGCGCTCGCGCTTCCCTTGAGGCTAGGGGTCACTTTGACTTCACACTTTAGCTAGGGCAAGCGTGGGATGAGCTCCCAGCAAGGCACTGGAGACCACCTGGATTCGTAGGAGAAAACTCACTGTCTTCACTGAGGCACTCCTGGAGGTGACTAGAAGACGGGTAAGGGCAGTGTCTTTCAGTCAGCCTTGAGGCCGCCACTATCGACCTTTCAAATGGGGAAAAGACTGCCCTCTGCCAGGCTTCTCAATTACCAACTGGATCACCCAGCACATACACCCATCTTCTCTGACAATCCAAGGGAGACCCGTGGAACACAGTTCGGCCTTCTGCGATGAAACTTTTGGATGCAGTGTGTGCTGCATGTGGTGAACGGCACAAACCCCGAACTGCCCTCAGCAGGCCTACCTGGGTGACTTCGGATGTTCCCAATGCCTAGCAATGCTCGGGGTTACTCTCTGCATTACTTCGGGCTGGACCTAAAGTCCAGTTTCCGCATCACCTAGAGAGACGTCGAGCAGGAGTCCCCAAACCGAATTGGAGCCCCGGTGGTTTCTTTCAGGGCCGCTTAGTTTTCCTCAACGTGGCAGACCCGCAGGGAACGAAACCCTGCCAAGAACCGCGTTCCTGGGGCTGTTTCAAAGCTGTGGGACGCTCGCCTCAGAGAACACCTTAGTTCCCGGCCCTTCCAACTGCATAGGGAGGGATGTGCCCAGAGCTGTGTATCCCTTGCTTGTGCTCAGAAGGCTTTGGGTACGCAGTGTACTTCCTTGGAAAGAAGTGCCCACGTGAGAGTCTTGAGCGCTGTGAGGCATACTAAAGCTAAAGCCGTCCACTGACTAAGACCTCCTGGAAACCGGGGCGCCCCTATCTCTGGGAATGGGAAAATGTGCACCTTACCTCGAGACTAGAGGTCACATTTAGTGGGCGCCTTAGCTACAGTATGCTCCTGGGGGTGAGCTCCCCGGAAGGAATCGCAAGCACCTGGTTTCTTTTGGAAAAAGTCACCGCTCCTCAGAGGAATCTGTGGAGTGAATAGTAGCAGGCGGCTTGGAAGCTGCAACGAAGTGGCTTTCCAAAGGGGGAAAGTCGGGCTTCTCCCACATTCTCCCAGTGCCAACTTGAGCCCACGACGCATTTGCCAGCACTCGCTGACTGACACCTGGAGACTTTCAGCAACACTGGGCCTTTCTAGGATCCCACTTCGTTGGACGGGGGGGTGTTCTGCGTGCCACGAGGAGCAGCACCCGCTTAATGACTTAGTCAGGCCGAGGGGACCTTGCCTCGTCCAAATGCCTCAGAGTCGTACCGGCTTTTCTGTACTTTCTGTCAGGCTGCACCTGCAGTGTACCTTGCGTCACAATAGTGAGATGACAGGTTAAGGGTTGCCAGGATGCACTTTAGGCTCAGGGATTCTCTCAGTGCCGTTCGGAGGGCCTCCACAGAGGGAGAGCCACGCTGAATGTAATACTGGCCAAAACTTTGTCCCGGGGCTGCCTTACAGCTGTAGACATCAAGCTCTGCAAGCGAGAAGCAGTTCACTGCCCTTCGCTCTGCGTAGCAAGAGCTGACCCCAGCAGTCTGTCCTGTGTTGTGTGGCTCGGAAAACAAAACGGGGACTCCCAGCGCACATGCTCTCCCTCAGAAGGAATTCACACGCGACTCTCTTAGGCCTACGCAAAGCCGCAGAGGAGTTAAAGCACTCTATGGCGTCAGGGTTCATGGAGGTGGCTGCCCACCCAACTTGGCTGATAGGAAGCGCTCGCGCTTCCCTTGAGGCTAGGGGTCACTTTGACTTCACACTTTAGCTAGGGCAAGCGTGGGATGAGCTCCCAGCAAGGCACTGGAGACCACCTGGATTCGTAGGAGAAAACTCACTGTCTTCACTGAGGCACTCCTGGAGGTGACTAGAAGACGGGTAAGGGCAGTGTCTTTCAGTCAGCCTTGAGGCCGCCACTATCGACCTTTCAAATGGGGAAAAGACTGCCCTCTGCCAGGCTTCTCAATTACCAACTGGATCACCCAGCACATACACCCATCTTCTCTGACAATCCAAGGGAGACCCGTGGAACACAGTTCGGCCTTCTGCGATGAAACTTTTGGATGCAGTGTGTGCTGCATGTGGTGAACGGCACAAACCCCGAACTGCCCTCAGCAGGCCTACCTGGGTGACTTCGGATGTTCCCAATGCCTAGCAATGCTCGGGGTTACTCTCTGCATTACTTCGGGCTGGACCTAAAGTCCAGTTTCCGCATCACCTAGAGAGACGTCGAGCAGGAGTCCCCAAACCGAATTGGAGCCCCGGTGGTTTCTTTCAGGGCCGCTTAGTTTTCCTCAACGTGGCAGACCCGCAGGGAACGAAACCCTGCCAAGAACCGCGTTCCTGGGGCTGTTTCAAAGCTGTGGGACGCTCGCCTCAGAGAACACCTTAGTTCCCGGCCCTTCCAACTGCATAGGGAGGGATGTGCCCAGAGCTGTGTATCCCTTGCTTGTGCTCAGAAGGCTTTGGGTACGCAGTGTACTTCCTTGGAAAGAAGTGCCCACGTGAGAGTCTTGAGCGCTGTGAGGCATACTAAAGCTAAAGCCGTCCACTGACTAAGACCTCCTGGAAACCGGGGCGCCCCTATCTCTGGGAATGGGAAAATGTGCACCTTACCTCGAGACTAGAGGTCACATTTAGTGGGCGCCTTAGCTACAGTATGCTCCTGGGGGTGAGCTCCCCGGAAGGAATCGCAAGCACCTGGTTTCTTTTGGAAAAAGTCACCGCTCCTCAGAGGAATCTGTGGAGTGAATAGTAGCAGGCGGCTTGGAAGCTGCAACGAAGTGGCTTTCCAAAGGGGGAAAGTCGGGCTTCTCCCACATTCTCCCAGTGCCAACTTGAGCCCACGACGCATTTGCCAGCACTCGCTGACTGACACCTGGAGACTTTCAGCAACACTGGGCCTTTCTAGGATCCCACTTCGTTGGACGGGGGGGTGTTCTGCGTGCCACGAGGAGCAGCACCCGCTTAATGACTTAGTCAGGCCGAGGGGACCTTGCCTCGTCCAAATGCCTCAGAGTCGTACCGGCTTTTCTGTACTTTCTGTCAGGCTGCACCTGCAGTGTACCTTGCGTCACAATAGTGAGATGACAGGTTAAGGGTTGCCAGGATGCACTTTAGGCTCAGGGATTCTCTCAGTGCCGTTCGGAGGGCCTCCACAGAGGGAGAGCCACGCTGAATGTAATACTGGCCAAAACTTTGTCCCGGGGCTGCCTTACAGCTGTAGACATCAAGCTCTGCAAGCGAGAAGCAGTTCACTGCCCTTCGCTCTGCGTAGCAAGAGCTGACCCCAGCAGTCTGTCCTGTGTTGTGTGGCTCGGAAAACAAAACGGGGACTCCCAGCGCACATGCTCTCCCTCAGAAGGAATTCACACGCGACTCTCTTAGGCCTACGCAAAGCCGCAGAGGAGTTAAAGCACTCTATGGCGTCAGGGTTCATGGAGGTGGCTGCCCACCCAACTTGGCTGATAGGAAGCGCTCGCGCTTCCCTTGAGGCTAGGGGTCACTTTGACTTCACACTTTAGCTAGGGCAAGCGTGGGATGAGCTCCCAGCAAGGCACTGGAGACCACCTGGATTCGTAGGAGAAAACTCACTGTCTTCACTGAGGCACTCCTGGAGGTGACTAGAAGACGGGTAAGGGCAGTGTCTTTCAGTCAGCCTTGAGGCCGCCACTATCGACCTTTCAAATGGGGAAAAGACTGCCCTCTGCCAGGCTTCTCAATTACCAACTGGATCACCCAGCACATACACCCATCTTCTCTGACAATCCAAGGGAGACCCGTGGAACACAGTTCGGCCTTCTGCGATGAAACTTTTGGATGCAGTGTGTGCTGCATGTGGTGAACGGCACAAACCCCGAACTGCCCTCAGCAGGCCTACCTGGGTGACTTCGGATGTTCCCAATGCCTAGCAATGCTCGGGGTTACTCTCTGCATTACTTCGGGCTGGACCTAAAGTCCAGTTTCCGCATCACCTAGAGAGACGTCGAGCAGGAGTCCCCAAACCGAATTGGAGCCCCGGTGGTTTCTTTCAGGGCCGCTTAGTTTTCCTCAACGTGGCAGACCCGCAGGGAACGAAACCCTGCCAAGAACCGCGTTCCTGGGGCTGTTTCAAAGCTGTGGGACGCTCGCCTCAGAGAACACCTTAGTTCCCGGCCCTTCCAACTGCATAGGGAGGGATGTGCCCAGAGCTGTGTATCCCTTGCTTGTGCTCAGAAGGCTTTGGGTACGCAGTGTACTTCCTTGGAAAGAAGTGCCCACGTGAGAGTCTTGAGCGCTGTGAGGCATACTAAAGCTAAAGCCGTCCACTGACTAAGACCTCCTGGAAACCGGGGCGCCCCTATCTCTGGGAATGGGAAAATGTGCACCTTACCTCGAGACTAGAGGTCACATTTAGTGGGCGCCTTAGCTACAGTATGCTCCTGGGGGTGAGCTCCCCGGAAGGAATCGCAAGCACCTGGTTTCTTTTGGAAAAAGTCACCGCTCCTCAGAGGAATCTGTGGAGTGAATAGTAGCAGGCGGCTTGGAAGCTGCAACGAAGTGGCTTTCCAAAGGGGGAAAGTCGGGCTTCTCCCACATTCTCCCAGTGCCAACTTGAGCCCACGACGCATTTGCCAGCACTCGCTGACTGACACCTGGAGACTTTCAGCAACACTGGGCCTTTCTAGGATCCCACTTCGTTGGACGGGGGGGTGTTCTGCGTGCCACGAGGAGCAGCACCCGCTTAATGACTTAGTCAGGCCGAGGGGACCTTGCCTCGTCCAAATGCCTCAGAGTCGTACCGGCTTTTCTGTACTTTCTGTCAGGCTGCACCTGCAGTGTACCTTGCGTCACAATAGTGAGATGACAGGTTAAGGGTTGCCAGGATGCACTTTAGGCTCAGGGATTCTCTCAGTGCCGTTCGGAGGGCCTCCACAGAGGGAGAGCCACGCTGAATGTAATACTGGCCAAAACTTTGTCCCGGGGCTGCCTTACAGCTGTAGACATCAAGCTCTGCAAGCGAGAAGCAGTTCACTGCCCTTCGCTCTGCGTAGCAAGAGCTGACCCCAGCAGTCTGTCCTGTGTTGTGTGGCTCGGAAAACAAAACGGGGACTCCCAGCGCACATGCTCTCCCTCAGAAGGAATTCACACGCGACTCTCTTAGGCCTACGCAAAGCCGCAGAGGAGTTAAAGCACTCTATGGCGTCAGGGTTCATGGAGGTGGCTGCCCACCCAACTTGGCTGATAGGAAGCGCTCGCGCTTCCCTTGAGGCTAGGGGTCACTTTGACTTCACACTTTAGCTAGGGCAAGCGTGGGATGAGCTCCCAGCAAGGCACTGGAGACCACCTGGATTCGTAGGAGAAAACTCACTGTCTTCACTGAGGCACTCCTGGAGGTGACTAGAAGACGGGTAAGGGCAGTGTCTTTCAGTCAGCCTTGAGGCCGCCACTATCGACCTTTCAAATGGGGAAAAGACTGCCCTCTGCCAGGCTTCTCAATTACCAACTGGATCACCCAGCACATACACCCATCTTCTCTGACAATCCAAGGGAGACCCGTGGAACACAGTTCGGCCTTCTGCGATGAAACTTTTGGATGCAGTGTGTGCTGCATGTGGTGAACGGCACAAACCCCGAACTGCCCTCAGCAGGCCTACCTGGGTGACTTCGGATGTTCCCAATGCCTAGCAATGCTCGGGGTTACTCTCTGCATTACTTCGGGCTGGACCTAAAGTCCAGTTTCCGCATCACCTAGAGAGACGTCGAGCAGGAGTCCCCAAACCGAATTGGAGCCCCGGTGGTTTCTTTCAGGGCCGCTTAGTTTTCCTCAACGTGGCAGACCCGCAGGGAACGAAACCCTGCCAAGAACCGCGTTCCTGGGGCTGTTTCAAAGCTGTGGGACGCTCGCCTCAGAGAACACCTTAGTTCCCGGCCCTTCCAACTGCATAGGGAGGGATGTGCCCAGAGCTGTGTATCCCTTGCTTGTGCTCAGAAGGCTTTGGGTACGCAGTGTACTTCCTTGGAAAGAAGTGCCCACGTGAGAGTCTTGAGCGCTGTGAGGCATACTAAAGCTAAAGCCGTCCACTGACTAAGACCTCCTGGAAACCGGGGCGCCCCTATCTCTGGGAATGGGAAAATGTGCACCTTACCTCGAGACTAGAGGTCACATTTAGTGGGCGCCTTAGCTACAGTATGCTCCTGGGGGTGAGCTCCCCGGAAGGAATCGCAAGCACCTGGTTTCTTTTGGAAAAAGTCACCGCTCCTCAGAGGAATCTGTGGAGTGAATAGTAGCAGGCGGCTTGGAAGCTGCAACGAAGTGGCTTTCCAAAGGGGGAAAGTCGGGCTTCTCCCACATTCTCCCAGTGCCAACTTGAGCCCACGACGCATTTGCCAGCACTCGCTGACTGACACCTGGAGACTTTCAGCAACACTGGGCCTTTCTAGGATCCCACTTCGTTGGACGGGGGGGTGTTCTGCGTGCCACGAGGAGCAGCACCCGCTTAATGACTTAGTCAGGCCGAGGGGACCTTGCCTCGTCCAAATGCCTCAGAGTCGTACCGGCTTTTCTGTACTTTCTGTCAGGCTGCACCTGCAGTGTACCTTGCGTCACAATAGTGAGATGACAGGTTAAGGGTTGCCAGGATGCACTTTAGGCTCAGGGATTCTCTCAGTGCCGCTCGGAGGGCCTCCACAGAGGGAGAGCCACGCTGAATGTAATACTGGCCAAAACTTTGTCCCGGGGCTGCCTTACAGCTGTAGACATCAAGCTCTGCAAGCGAGAAGCAGTTCACTGCCCTTCGCTCTGCGTAGCAAGAGCTGACCCCAGCAGTCTCTCCTGTGTTGTGTGGCTCGGAAAACAAAACGGGGACTCCCAGCGCACATGCTCTCCCTCAGAAGGAATTCACACGCGACTCTCTTAGGCCTACGCAAAGCCGCAGAGGAGTTAAAGCACTCTATGGCGTCAGGGTTCATGGAGGTGGCTGCCCACCCAACTTGGCTGATAGGAAGCGCTCGCGCTTCCCTTGAGGCTAGGGGTCACTTTGACTTCACACTTTAGCTAGGGCAAGCGTGGGATGAGCTCCCAGCAAGGCACTGGAGACCACCTGGATTCGTAGGAGAAAACTCACTGTCTTCACTGAGGCACTCCTGGAGGTGACTAGAAGACGGGTAAGGGCAGTGTCTTTCAGTCAGCCTTGAGGCCGCCACTATCGACCTTTCAAATGGGGAAAAGACTGCCCTCTGCCAGGCTTCTCAATTACCAACTGGATCACCCAGCACATACACCCATCTTCTCTGACAATCCAAGGGAGACCCGTGGAACACAGTTCGGCCTTCTGCGATGAAACTTTTGGATGCAGTGTGTGCTGCATGTGGTGAACGGCACAAACCCCGAACTGCCCTCAGCAGGCCTACCTGGGTGACTTCGGATGTTCCCAATGCCTAGCAATGCTCGGGGTTACTCTCTGCATTACTTCGGGCTGGACCTAAAGTCCAGTTTCCGCATCACCTAGAGAGACGTCGAGCAGGAGTCCCCAAACCGAATTGGAGCCCCGGTGGTTTCTTTCAGGGCCGCTTAGTTTTCCTCAATGTGGCAGACCCGCAGGGAACGAAACCCTGCCAAGAACCGCGTTCCTGGGGCTGTTTCAAAGCTGTGGGACGCTCGCCTCAGAGAACACCTTAGTTCCCGGCCCTTCCAACTGCATAGGGAGGGATGTGCCCAGAGCTGTGTATCCCTTGCTTGTGCTCAGAAGGCTTTGGGTACGCAGTGTACTTCCTTGGAAAGAAGTGCCCACGTGAGAGTCTTGAGCGCTGTGAGGCATACTAAAGCTAAAGCCGTCCACTGACTAAGACCTCCTGGAAACCGGGGCGCCCCTATCTCTGGGAATGGGAAAATGTGCACCTTACCTCGAGACTAGAGGTCACATTTAGTGGGCGCCTTAGCTACAGTATGCTCCTGGGGGTGAGCTCCCCGGAAGGAATCGCAAGCACCTGGTTTCTTTTGGAAAAAGTCACCGCTCCTCAGAGGAATCTGTGGAGTGAATAGTAGCAGGCGGCTTGGAAGCTGCAACGAAGTGGCTTTCCAAAGGGGGAAAGTCGGGCTTCTCCCACATTCTCCCAGTGCCAACTTGAGCCCACGACGCATTTGCCAGCACTCGCTGACTGACACCTGGAGACTTTCAGCAACACTGGGCCTTTCTAGGATCCCACTTCGTTGGACGGGGGGGTGTTCTGCGTGCCACGAGGAGCAGCACCCGCTTAATGACTTAGTCAGGCCGAGGGGACCTTGCCTCGTCCAAATGCCTCAGAGTCGTACCGGCTTTTCTGTACTTTCTGTCAGGCTGCACCTGCAGTGTACCTTGCGTCACAATAGTGAGATGACAGGTTAAGGGTTGCCAGGATGCACTTTAGGCTCAGGGATTCTCTCAGTGCCGCTCGGAGGGCCTCCACAGAGGGAGAGCCACGCTGAATGTAATACTGGCCAAAACTTTGTCCCGGGGCTGCCTTACAGCTGTAGACATCAAGCTCTGCAAGCGAGAAGCAGTTCACTGCCCTTCGCTCTGCGTAGCAAGAGCTGACCCCAGCAGTCTCTCCTGTGTTGTGTGGCTCGGAAAACAAAACGGGGACTCCCAGCGCACATGCTCTCCCTCAGAAGGAATTCACACGCGACTCTCTTAGGCCTACGCAAAGCCGCAGAGGAGTTAAAGCACTCTATGGCGTCAGGGTTCATGGAGGTGGCTGCCCACCCAACTTGGCTGATAGGAAGCGCTCGCGCTTCCCTTGAGGCTAGGGGTCACTTTGACTTCACACTTTAGCTAGGGCAAGCGTGGGATGAGCTCCCAGCAAGGCACTGGAGACCACCTGGATTCGTAGGAGAAAACTCACTGTCTTCACTGAGGCACTCCTGGAGGTGACTAGAAGACGGGTAAGGGCAGTGTCTTTCAGTCAGCCTTGAGGCCGCCACTATCGACCTTTCAAATGGGGAAAAGACTGCCCTCTGCCAGGCTTCTCAATTACCAACTGGATCACCCAGCACATACACCCATCTTCTCTGACAATCCAAGGGAGACCCGTGGAACACAGTTCGGCCTTCTGCGATGAAACTTTTGGATGCAGTGTGTGCTGCATGTGGTGAACGGCACAAACCCCGAACTGCCCTCAGCAGGCCTACCTGGGTGACTTCGGATGTTCCCAATGCCTAGCAATGCTCGGGGTTACTCTCTGCATTACTTCGGGCTGGACCTAAAGTCCAGTTTCCGCATCACCTAGAGAGACGTCGAGCAGGAGTCCCCAAACCGAATTGGAGCCCCGGTGGTTTCTTTCAGGGCCGCTTAGTTTTCCTCAACGTGGCAGACCCGCAGGGAACGAAACCCTGCCAAGAACCGCGTTCCTGGGGCTGTTTCAAAGCTGTGGGACGCTCGCCTCAGAGAACACCTTAGTTCCCGGCCCTTCCAACTGCATAGGGAGGGATGTGCCCAGAGCTGTGTATCCCTTGCTTGTGCTCAGAAGGCTTTGGGTACGCAGTGTACTTCCTTGGAAAGAAGTGCCCACGTGAGAGTCTTGAGCGCTGTGAGGCATACTAAAGCTAAAGCCGTCCACTGACTAAGACCTCCTGGAAACCGGGGCGCCCCTATCTCTGGGAATGGGAAAATGTGCACCTTACCTCGAGACTAGAGGTCACATTTAGTGGGCGCCTTAGCTACAGTATGCTCCTGGGGGTGAGCTCCCCGGAAGGAATCGCAAGCACCTGGTTTCTTTTGGAAAAAGTCACCGCTCCTCAGAGGAATCTGTGGAGTGAATAGTAGCAGGCGGCTTGGAAGCTGCAACGAAGTGGCTTTCCAAAGGGGGAAAGTCGGGCTTCTCCCACATTCTCCCAGTGCCAACTTGAGCCCACGACGCATTTGCCAGCACTCGCTGACTGACACCTGGAGACTTTCAGCAACACTGGGCCTTTCTAGGATCCCACTTCGTTGGACGGGGGGGTGTTCTGCGTGCCACGAGGAGCAGCACCCGCTTAATGACTTAGTCAGGCCGAGGGGACCTTGCCTCGTCCAAATGCCTCAGAGTCGTACCGGCTTTTCTGTACTTTCTGTCAGGCTGCACCTGCAGTGTACCTTGCGTCACAATAGTGAGATGACAGGTTAAGGGTTGCCAGGATGCACTTTAGGCTCAGGGATTCTCTCAGTGCCGCTCGGAGGGCCTCCACAGAGGGAGAGCCACGCTGAATGTAATACTGGCCAAAACTTTGTCCCGGGGCTGCCTTACAGCTGTAGACATCAAGCTCTGCAAGCGAGAAGCAGTTCACTGCCCTTCGCTCTGCGTAGCAAGAGCTGACCCCAGCAGTCTCTCCTGTGTTGTGTGGCTCGGAAAACAAAACGGGGACTCCCAGCGCACATGCTCTCCCTCAGAAGGAATTCACACGCGACTCTCTTAGGCCTACGCAAAGCCGCAGAGGAGTTAAAGCACTCTATGGCGTCAGGGTTCATGGAGGTGGCTGCCCACCCAACTTGGCTGATAGGAAGCGCTCGCGCTTCCCTTGAGGCTAGGGGTCACTTTGACTTCACACTTTAGCTAGGGCAAGCGTGGGATGAGCTCCCAGCAAGGCACTGGAGACCACCTGGATTCGTAGGAGAAAACTCACTGTCTTCACTGAGGCACTCCTGGAGGTGACTAGAAGACGGGTAAGGGCAGTGTCTTTCAGTCAGCCTTGAGGCCGCCACTATCGACCTTTCAAATGGGGAAAAGACTGCCCTCTGCCAGGCTTCTCAATTACCAACTGGATCACCCAGCACATACACCCATCTTCTCTGACAATCCAAGGGAGACCCGTGGAACACAGTTCGGCCTTCTGCGATGAAACTTTTGGATGCAGTGTGTGCTGCATGTGGTGAACGGCACAAACCCCGAACTGCCCTCAGCAGGCCTACCTGGGTGACTTCGGATGTTCCCAATGCCTAGCAATGCTCGGGGTTACTCTCTGCATTACTTCGGGCTGGACCTAAAGTCCAGTTTCCGCATCACCTAGAGAGACGTCGAGCAGGAGTCCCCAAACCGAATTGGAGCCCCGGTGGTTTCTTTCAGGGCCGCTTAGTTTTCCTCAACGTGGCAGACCCGCAGGGAACGAAACCCTGCCAAGAACCGCGTTCCTGGGGCTGTTTCAAAGCTGTGGGACGCTCGCCTCAGAGAACACCTTAGTTCCCGGCCCTTCCAACTGCATAGGGAGGGATGTGCCCAGAGCTGTGTATCCCTTGCTTGTGCTCAGAAGGCTTTGGGTACGCAGTGTACTTCCTTGGAAAGAAGTGCCCACGTGAGAGTCTTGAGCGCTGTGAGGCATACTAAAGCTAAAGCCGTCCACTGACTAAGACCTCCTGGAAACCGGGGCGCCCCTATCTCTGGGAATGGGAAAATGTGCACCTTACCTCGAGACTAGAGGTCACATTTAGTGGGCGCCTTAGCTACAGTATGCTCCTGGGGGTGAGCTCCCCGGAAGGAATCGCAAGCACCTGGTTTCTTTTGGAAAAAGTCACCGCTCCTCAGAGGAATCTGTGGAGTGAATAGTAGCAGGCGGCTTGGAAGCTGCAACGAAGTGGCTTTCCAAAGGGGGAAAGTCGGGCTTCTCCCACATTCTCCCAGTGCCAACTTGAGCCCACGACGCATTTGCCAGCACTCGCTGACTGACACCTGGAGACTTTCAGCAACACTGGGCCTTTCTAGGATCCCACTTCGTTGGACGGGGGGGTGTTCTGCGTGCCACGAGGAGCAGCACCCGCTTAATGACTTAGTCAGGCCGAGGGGACCTTGCCTCGTCCAAATGCCTCAGAGTCGTACCGGCTTTTCTGTACTTTCTGTCAGGCTGCACCTGCAGTGTACCTTGCGTCACAATAGTGAGATGACAGGTTAAGGGTTGCCAGGATGCACTTTAGGCTCAGGGATTCTCTCAGTGCCGCTCGGAGGGCCTCCACAGAGGGAGAGCCACGCTGAATGTAATACTGGCCAAAACTTTGTCCCGGGGCTGCCTTACAGCTGTAGACATCAAGCTCTGCAAGCGAGAAGCAGTTCACTGCCCTTCGCTCTGCGTAGCAAGAGCTGACCCCAGCAGTCTGTCCTGTGTTGTGTGGCTCGGAAAACAAAACGGGGACTCCCAGCGCACATGCTCTCCCTCAGAAGGAATTCACACGCGACTCTCTTAGGCCTACGCAAAGCCGCAGAGGAGTTAAAGCACTCTATGGCGTCAGGGTTCATGGAGGTGGCTGCCCACCCAACTTGGCTGATAGGAAGCGCTCGCGCTTCCCTTGAGGCTAGGGGTCACTTTGACTTCACACTTTAGCTAGGGCAAGCGTGGGATGAGCTCCCAGCAAGGCACTGGAGACCACCTGGATTCGTAGGAGAAAACTCACTGTCTTCACTGAGGCACTCCTGGAGGTGACTAGAAGACGGGTAAGGGCAGTGTCTTTCAGTCAGCCTTGAGGCCGCCACTATCGACCTTTCAAATGGGGAAAAGACTGCCCTCTGCCAGGCTTCTCAATTACCAACTGGATCACCCAGCACACACACCCATCTTCTCTGACAATCCAAGGGAGACCCGTGGAACACAGTTCGGCCTTCTGCGATGAAACTTTTGGATGCAGTGTGTGCTGCATGTGGTGAACGGCACAAACCCCGAACTGCCCTCAGCAGGCCTACCTGGGTGACTTCGGATGTTCCCAATGCCTAGCAATGCTCGGGGTTACTCTCTGCATTACTTCGGGCTGGACCTAAAGTCCAGTTTCCGCATCACCTAGAGAGACGTCGAGCAGGAGTCCCCAAACCGAATTGGAGCCCCGGTGGTTTCTTTCAGGGCCGCTTAGTTTTCCTCAACGTGGCAGACCCGCAGGGAACGAAACCCTGCCAAGAACCGCGTTCCTGGGGCTGTTTCAAAGCTGTGGGACGCTCGCCTCAGAGAACACCTTAGTTCCCGGCCCTTCCAACTGCATAGGGAGGGATGTGCCCAGAGCTGTGTATCCCTTGCTTGTGCTCAGAAGGCTTTGGGTACGCAGTGTACTTCCTTGGAAAGAAGTGCCCACGTGAGAGTCTTGAGCGCTGTGAGGCATACTAAAGCTAAAGCCGTCCACTGACTAAGACCTCCTGGAAACCGGGGCGCCCCTATCTCTGGGAATGGGAAAATGTGCACCTTACCTCGAGACTAGAGGTCACATTTAGTGGGCGCCTTAGCTACAGTATGCTCCTGGGGGTGAGCTCCCCGGAAGGAATCGCAAGCACCTGGTTTCTTTTGGAAAAAGTCACCGCTCCTCAGAGGAATCTGTGGAGTGAATAGTAGCAGGCGGCTTGGAAGCTGCAACGAAGTGGCTTTCCAAAGGGGGAAAGTCGGGCTTCTCCCACATTCTCCCAGTGCCAACTTGAGCCCACGACGCATTTGCCAGCACTCGCTGACTGACACCTGGAGACTTTCAGCAACACTGGGCCTTTCTAGGATCCCACTTCGTTGGACGGGGGGGTGTTCTGCGTGCCACGAGGAGCAGCACCCGCTTAATGACTTAGTCAGGCCGAGGGGACCTTGCCTCGTCCAAATGCCTCAGAGTCGTACCGGCTTTTCTGTACTTTCTGTCAGGCTGCACCTGCAGTGTACCTTGCGTCACAATAGTGAGATGACAGGTTAAGGGTTGCCAGGATGCACTTTAGGCTCAGGGATTCTCTCAGTGCCGTTCGGAGGGCCTCCACAGAGGGAGAGCCACGCTGAATGTAATACTGGCCAAAACTTTGTCCCGGGGCTGCCTTACAGCTGTAGACATCAAGCTCTGCAAGCGAGAAGCAGTTCACTGCCCTTCGCTCTGCGTAGCAAGAGCTGACCCCAGCAGTCTGTCCTGTGTTGTGTGGCTCGGAAAACAAAACGGGGACTCCCAGCGCACATGCTCTCCCTCAGAAGGAATTCACACGCGACTCTCTTAGGCCTACGCAAAGCCGCAGAGGAGTTAAAGCACTCTATGGCGTCAGGGTTCATGGAGGTGGCTGCCCACCCAACTTGGCTGATAGGAAGCGCTCGCGCTTCCCTTGAGGCTAGGGGTCACTTTGACTTCACACTTTAGCTAGGGCAAGCGTGGGATGAGCTCCCAGCAAGGCACTGGAGACCACCTGGATTCGTAGGAGAAAACTCACTGTCTTCACTGAGGCACTCCTGGAGGTGACTAGAAGACGGGTAAGGGCAGTGTCTTTCAGTCAGCCTTGAGGCCGCCACTATCGACCTTTCAAATGGGGAAAAGACTGCCCTCTGCCAGGCTTCTCAATTACCAACTGGATCACCCAGCACACACACCCATCTTCTCTGACAATCCAAGGGAGACCCGTGGAACACAGTTCGGCCTTCTGCGATGAAACTTTTGGATGCAGTGTGTGCTGCATGTGGTGAACGGCACAAACCCCGAACTGCCCTCAGCAGGCCTACCTGGGTGACTTCGGATGTTCCCAATGCCTAGCAATGCTCGGGGTTACTCTCTGCATTACTTCGGGCTGGACCTAAAGTCCAGTTTCCGCATCACCTAGAGAGACGTCGAGCAGGAGTCCCCAAACCGAATTGGAGCCCCGGTGGTTTCTTTCAGGGCCGCTTAGTTTTCCTCAACGTGGCAGACCCGCAGGGAACGAAACCCTGCCAAGAACCGCGTTCCTGGGGCTGTTTCAAAGCTGTGGGACGCTCGCCTCAGAGAACACCTTAGTTCCCGGCCCTTCCAACTGCATAGGGAGGGATGTGCCCAGAGCTGTGTATCCCTTGCTTGTGCTCAGAAGGCTTTGGGTACGCAGTGTACTTCCTTGGAAAGAAGTGCCCACGTGAGAGTCTTGAGCGCTGTGAGGCATACTAAAGCTAAAGCCGTCCACTGACTAAGACCTCCTGGAAACCGGGGCGCCCCTATCTCTGGGAATGGGAAAATGTGCACCTTACCTCGAGACTAGAGGTCACATTTAGTGGGCGCCTTAGCTACAGTATGCTCCTGGGGGTGAGCTCCCCGGAAGGAATCGCAAGCACCTGGTTTCTTTTGGAAAAAGTCACCGCTCCTCAGAGGAATCTGTGGAGTGAATAGTAGCAGGCGGCTTGGAAGCTGCAACGAAGTGGCTTTCCAAAGGGGGAAAGTCGGGCTTCTCCCACATTCTCCCAGTGCCAACTTGAGCCCACGACGCATTTGCCAGCACTCGCTGACTGACACCTGGAGACTTTCAGCAACACTGGGCCTTTCTAGGATCCCACTTCGTTGGACGGGGGGGTGTTCTGCGTGCCACGAGGAGCAGCACCCGCTTAATGACTTAGTCAGGCCGAGGGGACCTTGCCTCGTCCAAATGCCTCAGAGTCGTACCGGCTTTTCTGTACTTTCTGTCAGGCTGCACCTGCAGTGTACCTTGCGTCACAATAGTGAGATGACAGGTTAAGGGTTGCCAGGATGCACTTTAGGCTCAGGGATTCTCTCAGTGCCGTTCGGAGGGCCTCCACAGAGGGAGAGCCACGCTGAATGTAATACTGGCCAAAACTTTGTCCCGGGGCTGCCTTACAGCTGTAGACATCAAGCTCTGCAAGCGAGAAGCAGTTCACTGCCCTTCGCTCTGCGTAGCAAGAGCTGACCCCAGCAGTCTGTCCTGTGTTGTGTGGCTCGGAAAACAAAACGGGGACTCCCAGCGCACATGCTCTCCCTCAGAAGGAATTCACACGCGACTCTCTTAGGCCTACGCAAAGCCGCAGAGGAGTTAAAGCACTCTATGGCGTCAGGGTTCATGGAGGTGGCTGCCCACCCAACTTGGCTGATAGGAAGCGCTCGCGCTTCCCTTGAGGCTAGGGGTCACTTTGACTTCACACTTTAGCTAGGGCAAGCGTGGGATGAGCTCCCAGCAAGGCACTGGAGACCACCTGGATTCGTAGGAGAAAACTCACTGTCTTCACTGAGGCACTCCTGGAGGTGACTAGAAGACGGGTAAGGGCAGTGTCTTTCAGTCAGCCTTGAGGCCGCCACTATCGACCTTTCAAATGGGGAAAAGACTGCCCTCTGCCAGGCTTCTCAATTACCAACTGGATCACCCAGCACATACACCCATCTTCTCTGACAATCCAAGGGAGACCCGTGGAACACAGTTCGGCCTTCTGCGATGAAACTTTTGGATGCAGTGTGTGCTGCATGTGGTGAACGGCACAAACCCCGAACTGCCCTCAGCAGGCCTACCTGGGTGACTTCGGATGTTCCCAATGCCTAGCAATGCTCGGGGTTACTCTCTGCATTACTTCGGGCTGGACCTAAAGTCCAGTTTCCGCATCACCTAGAGAGACGTCGAGCAGGAGTCCCCAAACCGAATTGGAGCCCCGGTGGTTTCTTTCAGGGCCGCTTAGTTTTCCTCAACGTGGCAGACCCGCAGGGAACGAAACCCTGCCAAGAACCGCGTTCCTGGGGCTGTTTCAAAGCTGTGGGACGCTCGCCTCAGAGAACACCTTAGTTCCCGGCCCTTCCAACTGCATAGGGAGGGATGTGCCCAGAGCTGTGTATCCCTTG
This sequence comes from Mesoplodon mirus, assembly GCF_964341445.2. Classification (NCBI taxonomy): domain Eukaryota; kingdom Metazoa; phylum Chordata; class Mammalia; order Artiodactyla; family Ziphiidae; genus Mesoplodon; species Mesoplodon mirus. The sequence goes on along the minus strand of NC_138979.1, from coordinate 90,284,750 downwards.
CTTGTGCTCAGAAGGCTTTGGGTACGCAGTGTACTTCCTTGGAAAGAAGTGCCCACGTGAGAGTCTTGAGCGCTGTGAGGCATACTAAAGCTAAAGCCGTCCACTGACTAAGACCTCCTGGAAACCGGGGCGCCCCTATCTCTGGGAATGGGAAAATGTGCACCTTACCTCGAGACTAGAGGTCACATTTAGTGGGCGCCTTAGCTACAGTATGCTCCTGGGGGTGAGCTCCCCGGAAGGAATCGCAAGCACCTGGTTTCTTTTGGAAAAAGTCACCGCTCCTCAGAGGAATCTGTGGAGTGAATAGTAGCAGGCGGCTTGGAAGCTGCAACGAAGTGGCTTTCCAAAGGGGGAAAGTCGGGCTTCTCCCACATTCTCCCAGTGCCAACTTGAGCCCACGACGCATTTGCCAGCACTCGCTGACTGACACCTGGAGACTTTCAGCAACACTGGGCCTTTCTAGGATCCCACTTCGTTGGACGGGGGGGTGTTCTGCGTGCCACGAGGAGCAGCACCCGCTTAATGACTTAGTCAGGCCGAGGGGACCTTGCCTCGTCCAAATGCCTCAGAGTCGTACCGGCTTTTCTGTACTTTCTGTCAGGCTGCACCTGCAGTGTACCTTGCGTCACAATAGTGAGATGACAGGTTAAGGGTTGCCAGGATGCACTTTAGGCTCAGGGATTCTCTCAGTGCCGTTCGGAGGGCCTCCACAGAGGGAGAGCCACGCTGAATGTAATACTGGCCAAAACTTTGTCCCGGGGCTGCCTTACAGCTGTAGACATCAAGCTCTGCAAGCGAGAAGCAGTTCACTGCCCTTCGCTCTGCGTAGCAAGAGCTGACCCCAGCAGTCTGTCCTGTGTTGTGTGGCTCGGAAAACAAAACGGGGACTCCCAGCGCACATGCTCTCCCTCAGAAGGAATTCACACGCGACTCTCTTAGGCCTACGCAAAGCCGCAGAGGAGTTAAAGCACTCTATGGCGTCAGGGTTCATGGAGGTGGCTGCCCACCCAACTTGGCTGATAGGAAGCGCTCGCGCTTCCCTTGAGGCTAGGGGTCACTTTGACTTCACACTTTAGCTAGGGCAAGCGTGGGATGAGCTCCCAGCAAGGCACTGGAGACCACCTGGATTCGTAGGAGAAAACTCACTGTCTTCACTGAGGCACTCCTGGAGGTGACTAGAAGACGGGTAAGGGCAGTGTCTTTCAGTCAGCCTTGAGGCCGCCACTATCGACCTTTCAAATGGGGAAAAGACTGCCCTCTGCCAGGCTTCTCAATTACCAACTGGATCACCCAGCACATACACCCATCTTCTCTGACAATCCAAGGGAGACCCGTGGAACACAGTTCGGCCTTCTGCGATGAAACTTTTGGATGCAGTGTGTGCTGCATGTGGTGAACGGCACAAACCCCGAACTGCCCTCAGCAGGCCTACCTGGGTGACTTCGGATGTTCCCAATGCCTAGCAATGCTCGGGGTTACTCTCTGCATTACTTCGGGCTGGACCTAAAGTCCAGTTTCCGCATCACCTAGAGAGACGTCGAGCAGGAGTCCCCAAACCGAATTGGAGCCCCGGTGGTTTCTTTCAGGGCCGCTTAGTTTTCCTCAACGTGGCAGACCCGCAGGGAACGAAACCCTGCCAAGAACCGCGTTCCTGGGGCTGTTTCAAAGCTGTGGGACGCTCGCCTCAGAGAACACCTTAGTTCCCGGCCCTTCCAACTGCATAGGGAGGGATGTGCCCAGAGCTGTGTATCCCTTGCTTGTGCTCAGAAGGCTTTGGGTACGCAGTGTACTTCCTTGGAAAGAAGTGCCCACGTGAGAGTCTTGAGCGCTGTGAGGCATACTAAAGCTAAAGCCGTCCACTGACTAAGACCTCCTGGAAACCGGGGCGCCCCTATCTCTGGGAATGGGAAAATGTGCACCTTACCTCGAGACTAGAGGTCACATTTAGTGGGCGCCTTAGCTACAGTATGCTCCTGGGGGTGAGCTCCCCGGAAGGAATCGCAAGCACCTGGTTTCTTTTGGAAAAAGTCACCGCTCCTCAGAGGAATCTGTGGAGTGAATAGTAGCAGGCGGCTTGGAAGCTGCAACGAAGTGGCTTTCCAAAGGGGGAAAGTCGGGCTTCTCCCACATTCTCCCAGTGCCAACTTGAGCCCACGACGCATTTGCCAGCACTCGCTGACTGACACCTGGAGACTTTCAGCAACACTGGGCCTTTCTAGGATCCCACTTCGTTGGACGGGGGGGTGTTCTGCGTGCCACGAGGAGCAGCACCCGCTTAATGACTTAGTCAGGCCGAGGGGACCTTGCCTCGTCCAAATGCCTCAGAGTCGTACCGGCTTTTCTGTACTTTCTGTCAGGCTGCACCTGCAGTGTACCTTGCGTCACAATAGTGAGATGACAGGTTAAGGGTTGCCAGGATGCACTTTAGGCTCAGGGATTCTCTCAGTGCCGTTCGGAGGGCCTCCACAGAGGGAGAGCCACGCTGAATGTAATACTGGCCAAAACTTTGTCCCGGGGCTGCCTTACAGCTGTAGACATCAAGCTCTGCAAGCGAGAAGCAGTTCACTGCCCTTCGCTCTGCGTAGCAAGAGCTGACCCCAGCAGTCTCTCCTGTGTTGTGTGGCTCGGAAAACAAAACGGGGACTCCCAGCGCACATGCTCTCCCTCAGAAGGAATTCACACGCGACTCTCTTAGGCCTACGCAAAGCCGCAGAGGAGTTAAAGCACTCTATGGCGTCAGGGTTCATGGAGGTGGCTGCCCACCCAACTTGGCTGATAGGAAGCGCTCGCGCTTCCCTTGAGGCTAGGGGTCACTTTGACTTCACACTTTAGCTAGGGCAAGCGTGGGATGAGCTCCCAGCAAGGCACTGGAGACCACCTGGATTCGTAGGAGAAAACTCACTGTCTTCACTGAGGCACTCCTGGAGGTGACTAGAAGACGGGTAAGGGCAGTGTCTTTCAGTCAGCCTTGAGGCCGCCACTATCGACCTTTCAAATGGGGAAAAGACTGCCCTCTGCCAGGCTTCTCAATTACCAACTGGATCACCCAGCACATACACCCATCTTCTCTGACAATCCAAGGGAGACCCGTGGAACACAGTTCGGCCTTCTGCGATGAAACTTTTGGATGCAGTGTGTGCTGCATGTGGTGAACGGCACAAACCCCGAACTGCCCTCAGCAGGCCTACCTGGGTGACTTCGGATGTTCCCAATGCCTAGCAATGCTCGGGGTTACTCTCTGCATTACTTCGGGCTGGACCTAAAGTCCAGTTTCCGCATCACCTAGAGAGACGTCGAGCAGGAGTCCCCAAACCGAATTGGAGCCCCGGTGGTTTCTTTCAGGGCCGCTTAGTTTTCCTCAACGTGGCAGACCCGCAGGGAACGAAACCCTGCCAAGAACCGCGTTCCTGGGGCTGTTTCAAAGCTGTGGGACGCTCGCCTCAGAGAACACCTTAGTTCCCGGCCCTTCCAACTGCATAGGGAGGGATGTGCCCAGAGCTGTGTATCCCTTGCTTGTGCTCAGAAGGCTTTGGGTACGCAGTGTACTTCCTTGGAAAGAAGTGCCCACGTGAGAGTCTTGAGCGCTGTGAGGCATACTAAAGCTAAAGCCGTCCACTGACTAAGACCTCCTGGAAACCGGGGCGCCCCTATCTCTGGGAATGGGAAAATGTGCACCTTACCTCGAGACTAGAGGTCACATTTAGTGGGCGCCTTAGCTACAGTATGCTCCTGGGGGTGAGCTCCCCGGAAGGAATCGCAAGCACCTGGTTTCTTTTGGAAAAAGTCACCGCTCCTCAGAGGAATCTGTGGAGTGAATAGTAGCAGGCGGCTTGGAAGCTGCAACGAAGTGGCTTTCCAAAGGGGGAAAGTCGGGCTTCTCCCACATTCTCCCAGTGCCAACTTGAGCCCACGACGCATTTGCCAGCACTCGCTGACTGACACCTGGAGACTTTCAGCAACACTGGGCCTTTCTAGGATCCCACTTCGTTGGACGGGGGGGTGTTCTGCGTGCCACGAGGAGCAGCACCCGCTTAATGACTTAGTCAGGCCGAGGGGACCTTGCCTCGTCCAAATGCCTCAGAGTCGTACCGGCTTTTCTGTACTTTCTGTCAGGCTGCACCTGCAGTGTACCTTGCGTCACAATAGTGAGATGACAGGTTAAGGGTTGCCAGGATGCACTTTAGGCTCAGGGATTCTCTCAGTGCCGTTCGGAGGGCCTCCACAGAGGGAGAGCCACGCTGAATGTAATACTGGCCAAAACTTTGTCCCGGGGCTGCCTTACAGCTGTAGACATCAAGCTCTGCAAGCGAGAAGCAGTTCACTGCCCTTCGCTCTGCGTAGCAAGAGCTGACCCCAGCAGTCTCTCCTGTGTTGTGTGGCTCGGAAAACAAAACGGGGACTCCCAGCGCACATGCTCTCCCTCAGAAGGAATTCACACGCGACTCTCTTAGGCCTACGCAAAGCCGCAGAGGAGTTAAAGCACTCTATGGCGTCAGGGTTCATGGAGGTGGCTGCCCACCCAACTTGGCTGATAGGAAGCGCTCGCGCTTCCCTTGAGGCTAGGGGTCACTTTGACTTCACACTTTAGCTAGGGCAAGCGTGGGATGAGCTCCCAGCAAGGCACTGGAGACCACCTGGATTCGTAGGAGAAAACTCACTGTCTTCACTGAGGCACTCCTGGAGGTGACTAGAAGACGGGTAAGGGCAGTGTCTTTCAGTCAGCCTTGAGGCCGCCACTATCGACCTTTCAAATGGGGAAAAGACTGCCCTCTGCCAGGCTTCTCAATTACCAACTGGATCACCCAGCACATACACCCATCTTCTCTGACAATCCAAGGGAGACCCGTGGAACACAGTTCGGCCTTCTGCGATGAAACTTTTGGATGCAGTGTGTGCTGCATGTGGTGAACGGCACAAACCCCGAACTGCCCTCAGCAGGCCTACCTGGGTGACTTCGGATGTTCCCAATGCCTAGCAATGCTCGGGGTTACTCTCTGCATTACTTCGGGCTGGACCTAAAGTCCAGTTTCCGCATCACCTAGAGAGACGTCGAGCAGGAGTCCCCAAACCGAATTGGAGCCCCGGTGGTTTCTTTCAGGGCCGCTTAGTTTTCCTCAACGTGGCAGACCCGCAGGGAACGAAACCCTGCCAAGAACCGCGTTCCTGGGGCTGTTTCAAAGCTGTGGGACGCTCGCCTCAGAGAACACCTTAGTTCCCGGCCCTTCCAACTGCATAGGGAGGGATGTGCCCAGAGCTGTGTATCCCTTGCTTGTGCTCAGAAGGCTTTGGGTACGCAGTGTACTTCCTTGGAAAGAAGTGCCCACGTGAGAGTCTTGAGCGCTGTGAGGCATACTAAAGCTAAAGCCGTCCACTGACTAAGACCTCCTGGAAACCGGGGCGCCCCTATCTCTGGGAATGGGAAAATGTGCACCTTACCTCGAGACTAGAGGTCACATTTAGTGGGCGCCTTAGCTACAGTATGCTCCTGGGGGTGAGCTCCCCGGAAGGAATCGCAAGCACCTGGTTTCTTTTGGAAAAAGTCACCGCTCCTCAGAGGAATCTGTGGAGTGAATAGTAGCAGGCGGCTTGGAAGCTGCAACGAAGTGGCTTTCCAAAGGGGGAAAGTCGGGCTTCTCCCACATTCTCCCAGTGCCAACTTGAGCCCACGACGCATTTGCCAGCACTCGCTGACTGACACCTGGAGACTTTCAGCAACACTGGGCCTTTCTAGGATCCCACTTCGTTGGACGGGGGGGTGTTCTGCGTGCCACGAGGAGCAGCACCCGCTTAATGACTTAGTCAGGCCGAGGGGACCTTGCCTCGTCCAAATGCCTCAGAGTCGTACCGGCTTTTCTGTACTTTCTGTCAGGCTGCACCTGCAGTGTACCTTGCGTCACAATAGTGAGATGACAGGTTAAGGGTTGCCAGGATGCACTTTAGGCTCAGGGATTCTCTCAGTGCCGCTCGGAGGGCCTCCACAGAGGGAGAGCCACGCTGAATGTAATACTGGCCAAAACTTTGTCCCGGGGCTGCCTTACAGCTGTAGACATCAAGCTCTGCAAGCGAGAAGCAGTTCACTGCCCTTCGCTCTGCGTAGCAAGAGCTGACCCCAGCAGTCTCTCCTGTGTTGTGTGGCTCGGAAAACAAAACGGGGACTCCCAGCGCACATGCTCTCCCTCAGAAGGAATTCACACGCGACTCTCTTAGGCCTACGCAAAGCCGCAGAGGAGTTAAAGCACTCTATGGCGTCAGGGTTCATGGAGGTGGCTGCCCACCCAACTTGGCTGATAGGAAGCGCTCGCGCTTCCCTTGAGGCTAGGGGTCACTTTGACTTCACACTTTAGCTAGGGCAAGCGTGGGATGAGCTCCCAGCAAGGCACTGGAGACCACCTGGATTCGTAGGAGAAAACTCACTGTCTTCACTGAGGCACTCCTGGAGGTGACTAGAAGACGGGTAAGGGCAGTGTCTTTCAGTCAGCCTTGAGGCCGCCACTATCGACCTTTCAAATGGGGAAAAGACTGCCCTCTGCCAGGCTTCTCAATTACCAACTGGATCACCCAGCACATACACCCATCTTCTCTGACAATCCAAGGGAGACCCGTGGAACACAGTTCGGCCTTCTGCGATGAAACTTTTGGATGCAGTGTGTGCTGCATGTGGTGAACGGCACAAACCCCGAACTGCCCTCAGCAGGCCTACCTGGGTGACTTCGGATGTTCCCAATGCCTAGCAATGCTCGGGGTTACTCTCTGCATTACTTCGGGCTGGACCTAAAGTCCAGTTTCCGCATCACCTAGAGAGACGTCGAGCAGGAGTCCCCAAACCGAATTGGAGCCCCGGTGGTTTCTTTCAGGGCCGCTTAGTTTTCCTCAACGTGGCAGACCCGCAGGGAACGAAACCCTGCCAAGAACCGCGTTCCTGGGGCTGTTTCAAAGCTGTGGGACGCTCGCCTCAGAGAACACCTTAGTTCCCGGCCCTTCCAACTGCATAGGGAGGGATGTGCCCAGAGCTGTGTATCCCTTGCTTGTGCTCAGAAGGCTTTGGGTACGCAGTGTACTTCCTTGGAAAGAAGTGCCCACGTGAGAGTCTTGAGCGCTGTGAGGCATACTAAAGCTAAAGCCGTCCACTGACTAAGACCTCCTGGAAACCGGGGCGCCCCTATCTCTGGGAATGGGAAAATGTGCACCTTACCTCGAGACTAGAGGTCACATTTAGTGGGCGCCTTAGCTACAGTATGCTCCTGGGGGTGAGCTCCCCGGAAGGAATCGCAAGCACCTGGTTTCTTTTGGAAAAAGTCACCGCTCCTCAGAGGAATCTGTGGAGTGAATAGTAGCAGGCGGCTTGGAAGCTGCAACGAAGTGGCTTTCCAAAGGGGGAAAGTCGGGCTTCTCCCACATTCTCCCAGTGCCAACTTGAGCCCACGACGCATTTGCCAGCACTCGCTGACTGACACCTGGAGACTTTCAGCAACACTGGGCCTTTCTAGGATCCCACTTCGTTGGACGGGGGGGTGTTCTGCGTGCCACGAGGAGCAGCACCCGCTTAATGACTTAGTCAGGCCGAGGGGACCTTGCCTCGTCCAAATGCCTCAGAGTCGTACCGGCTTTTCTGTACTTTCTGTCAGGCTGCACCTGCAGTGTACCTTGCGTCACAATAGTGAGATGACAGGTTAAGGGTTGCCAGGATGCACTTTAGGCTCAGGGATTCTCTCAGTGCCGCTCGGAGGGCCTCCACAGAGGGAGAGCCACGCTGAATGTAATACTGGCCAAAACTTTGTCCCGGGGCTGCCTTACAGCTGTAGACATCAAGCTCTGCAAGCGAGAAGCAGTTCACTGCCCTTCGCTCTGCGTAGCAAGAGCTGACCCCAGCAGTCTCTCCTGTGTTGTGTGGCTCGGAAAACAAAACGGGGACTCCCAGCGCACATGCTCTCCCTCAGAAGGAATTCACACGCGACTCTCTTAGGCCTACGCAAAGCCGCAGAGGAGTTAAAGCACTCTATGGCGTCAGGGTTCATGGAGGTGGCTGCCCACCCAACTTGGCTGATAGGAAGCGCTCGCGCTTCCCTTGAGGCTAGGGGTCACTTTGACTTCACACTTTAGCTAGGGCAAGCGTGGGATGAGCTCCCAGCAAGGCACTGGAGACCACCTGGATTCGTAGGAGAAAACTCACTGTCTTCACTGAGGCACTCCTGGAGGTGACTAGAAGACGGGTAAGGGCAGTGTCTTTCAGTCAGCCTTGAGGCCGCCACTATCGACCTTTCAAATGGGGAAAAGACTGCCCTCTGCCAGGCTTCTCAATTACCAACTGGATCACCCAGCACATACACCCATCTTCTCTGACAATCCAAGGGAGACCCGTGGAACACAGTTCGGCCTTCTGCGATGAAACTTTTGGATGCAGTGTGTGCTGCATGTGGTGAACGGCACAAACCCCGAACTGCCCTCAGCAGGCCTACCTGGGTGACTTCGGATGTTCCCAATGCCTAGCAATGCTCGGGGTTACTCTCTGCATTACTTCGGGCTGGACCTAAAGTCCAGTTTCCGCATCACCTAGAGAGACGTCGAGCAGGAGTCCCCAAACCGAATTGGAGCCCCGGTGGTTTCTTTCAGGGCCGCTTAGTTTTCCTCAACGTGGCAGACCCGCAGGGAACGAAACCCTGCCAAGAACCGCGTTCCTGGGGCTGTTTCAAAGCTGTGGGACGCTCGCCTCAGAGAACACCTTAGTTCCCGGCCCTTCCAACTGCATAGGGAGGGATGTGCCCAGAGCTGTGTATCCCTTGCTTGTGCTCAGAAGGCTTTGGGTACGCAGTGTACTTCCTTGGAAAGAAGTGCCCACGTGAGAGTCTTGAGCGCTGTGAGGCATACTAAAGCTAAAGCCGTCCACTGACTAAGACCTCCTGGAAACCGGGGCGCCCCTATCTCTGGGAATGGGAAAATGTGCACCTTACCTCGAGACTAGAGGTCACATTTAGTGGGCGCCTTAGCTACAGTATGCTCCTGGGGGTGAGCTCCCCGGAAGGAATCGCAAGCACCTGGTTTCTTTTGGAAAAAGTCACCGCTCCTCAGAGGAATCTGTGGAGTGAATAGTAGCAGGCGGCTTGGAAGCTGCAACGAAGTGGCTTTCCAAAGGGGGAAAGTCGGGCTTCTCCCACATTCTCCCAGTGCCAACTTGAGCCCACGACGCATTTGCCAGCACTCGCTGACTGACACCTGGAGACTTTCAGCAACACTGGGCCTTTCTAGGATCCCACTTCGTTGGACGGGGGGGTGTTCTGCGTGCCACGAGGAGCAGCACCCGCTTAATGACTTAGTCAGGCCGAGGGGACCTTGCCTCGTCCAAATGCCTCAGAGTCGTACCGGCTTTTCTGTACTTTCTGTCAGGCTGCACCTGCAGTGTACCTTGCGTCACAATAGTGAGATGACAGGTTAAGGGTTGCCAGGATGCACTTTAGGCTCAGGGATTCTCTCAGTGCCGCTCGGAGGGCCTCCACAGAGGGAGAGCCACGCTGAATGTAATACTGGCCAAAACTTTGTCCCGGGGCTGCCTTACAGCTGTAGACATCAAGCTCTGCAAGCGAGAAGCAGTTCACTGCCCTTCGCTCTGCGTAGCAAGAGCTGACCCCAGCAGTCTCTCCTGTGTTGTGTGGCTCGGAAAACAAAACGGGGACTCCCAGCGCACATGCTCTCCCTCAGAAGGAATTCACACGCGACTCTCTTAGGCCTACGCAAAGCCGCAGAGGAGTTAAAGCACTCTATGGCGTCAGGGTTCATGGAGGTGGCTGCCCACCCAACTTGGCTGATAGGAAGCGCTCGCGCTTCCCTTGAGGCTAGGGGTCACTTTGACTTCACACTTTAGCTAGGGCAAGCGTGGGATGAGCTCCCAGCAAGGCACTGGAGACCACCTGGATTTGTAGGAGAAAACTCACTGTCTTCACTGAGGCACTCCTGGAGGTGACTAGAAGACGGGTAAGGGCAGTGTCTTTCAGTCAGCCTTGAGGCCGCCACTATCGACCTTTCAAATGGGGAAAAGACTGCCCTCTGCCAGGCTTCTCAATTACCAACTGGATCACCCAGCACATACACCCATCTTCTCTGACAATCCAAGGGAGACCCGTGGAACACAGTTCGGCCTTCTGCGATGAAACTTTTGGATGCAGTGTGTGCTGCATGTGGTGAACGGCACAAACCCCGAACTGCCCTCAGCAGGCCTACCTGGGTGACTTCGGATGTTCCCAATGCCTAGCAATGCTCGGGGTTACTCTCTGCATTACTTCGGGCTGGACCTAAAGTCCAGTTTCCGCATCACCTAGAGAGACGTCGAGCAGGAGTCCCCAAACCGAATTGGAGCCCCGGTGGTTTCTTTCAGGGCCGCTTAGTTTTCCTCAACGTGGCAGACCCGCAGGGAACGAAACCCTGCCAAGAACCGCGTTCCTGGGGCTGTTTCAAAGCTGTGGGACGCTCGCCTCAGAGAACACCTTAGTTCCCGGCCCTTCCAACTGCATAGGGAGGGATGTGCCCAGAGCTGTGTATCCCTTGCTTGTGCTCAGAAGGCTTTGGGTACGCAGTGTACTTCCTTGGAAAGAAGTGCCCACGTGAGAGTCTTGAGCGCTGTGAGGCATACTAAAGCTAAAGCCGTCCACTGACTAAGACCTCCTGGAAACCGGGGCGCCCCTATCTCTGGGAATGGGAAAATGTGCACCTTACCTCGAGACTAGAGGTCACATTTAGTGGGCGCCTTAGCTACAGTATGCTCCTGGGGGTGAGCTCCCCGGAAGGAATCGCAAGCACCTGGTTTCTTTTGGAAAAAGTCACCGCTCCTCAGAGGAATCTGTGGAGTGAATAGTAGCAGGCGGCTTGGAAGCTGCAACGAAGTGGCTTTCCAAAGGGGGAAAGTCGGGCTTCTCCCACATTCTCCCAGTGCCAACTTGAGCCCACGACGCATTTGCCAGCACTCGCTGACTGACACCTGGAGACTTTCAGCAACACTGGGCCTTTCTAGGATCCCACTTCGTTGGACGGGGGGGTGTTCTGCGTGCCACGAGGAGCAGCACCCGCTTAATGACTTAGTCAGGCCGAGGGGACCTTGCCTCGTCCAAATGCCTCAGAGTCGTACCGGCTTTTCTGTACTTTCTGTCAGGCTGCACCTGCAGTGTACCTTGCGTCACAATAGTGAGATGACAGGTTAAGGGTTGCCAGGATGCACTTTAGGCTCAGGGATTCTCTCAGTGCCGCTCGGAGGGCCTCCACAGAGGGAGAGCCACGCTGAATGTAATACTGGCCAAAACTTTGTCCCGGGGCTGCCTTACAGCTGTAGACATCAAGCTCTGCAAGCGAGAAGCAGTTCACTGCCCTTCGCTCTGCGTAGCAAGAGCTGACCCCAGCAGTCTGTCCTGTGTTGTGTGGCTCGGAAAACAAAACGGGGACTCCCAGCGCACATGCTCTCCCTCAGAAGGAATTCACACGCGACTCTCTTAGGCCTACGCAAAGCCGCAGAGGAGTTAAAGCACTCTATGGCGTCAGGGTTCATGGAGGTGGCTGCCCACCCAACTTGGCTGATAGGAAGCGCTCGCGCTTCCCTTGAGGCTAGGGGTCACTTTGACTTCACACTTTAGCTAGGGCAAGCGTGGGATGAGCTCCCAGCAAGGCACTGGAGACCACCTGGATTCGTAGGAGAAAACTCACTGTCTTCACTGAGGCACTCCTGGAGGTGACTAGAAGACGGGTAAGGGCAGTGTCTTTCAGTCAGCCTTGAGGCCGCCACTATCGACCTTTCAAATGGGGAAAAGACTGCCCTCTGCCAGGCTTCTCAATTACCAACTGGATCACCCAGCACATACACCCATCTTCTCTGACAATCCAAGGGAGACCCGTGGAACACAGTTCGGCCTTCTGCGATGAAACTTTTGGATGCAGTGTGTGCTGCATGTGGTGAACGGCACAAACCCCGAACTGCCCTCAGCAGGCCTACCTGGGTGACTTCGGATGTTCCCAATGCCTAGCAATGCTCGGGGTTACTCTCTGCATTACTTCGGGCTGGACCTAAAGTCCAGTTTCCGCATCACCTAGAGAGACGTCGAGCAGGAGTCCCCAAACCGAATTGGAGCCCCGGTGGTTTCTTTCAGGGCCGCTTAGTTTTCCTCAACGTGGCAGACCCGCAGGGAACGAAACCCTGCCAAGAACCGCGTTCCTGGGGCTGTTTCAAAGCTGTGGGACGCTCGCCTCAGAGAACACCTTAGTTCCCGGCCCTTCCAACTGCATAGGGAGGGATGTGCCCAGAGCTGTGTATCCCTTGCTTGTGCTCAGAAGGCTTTGGGTACGCAGTGTACTTCCTTGGAAAGAAGTGCCCACGTGAGAGTCTTGAGCGCTGTGAGGCATACTAAAGCTAAAGCCGTCCACTGACTAAGACCTCCTGGAAACCGGGGCGCCCCTATCTCTGGGAATGGGAAAATGTGCACCTTACCTCGAGACTAGAGGTCACATTTAGTGGGCGCCTTAGCTACAGTATGCTCCTGGGGGTGAGCTCCCCGGAAGGAATCGCAAGCACCTGGTTTCTTTTGGAAAAAGTCACCGCTCCTCAGAGGAATCTGTGGAGTGAATAGTAGCAGGCGGCTTGGAAGCTGCAACGAAGTGGCTTTCCAAAGGGGGAAAGTCGGGCTTCTCCCACATTCTCCCAGTGCCAACTTGAGCCCACGACGCATTTGCCAGCACTCGCTGACTGACACCTGGAGACTTTCAGCAACACTGGGCCTTTCTAGGATCCCACTTCGTTGGACGGGGGGTGTTCTGCGTGCCACGAGGAGCAGCACCCGCTTAATGACTTAGTCAGGCCGAGGGGACCTTGCCTCGTCCAAATGCCTCAGAGTCGTACCGGCTTTTCTGTACTTTCTGTCAGGCTGCACCTGCAGTGTACCTTGCGTCACAATAGTGAGATGACAGGTTAAGGGTTGCCAGGATGCACTTTAGGCTCAGGGATTCTCTCAGTGCCGCTCGGAGGGCCTCCACAGAGGGAGAGCCACGCTGAATGTAATACTGGCCAAAACTTTGTCCCGGGGCTGCCTTACAGCTGTAGACATCAAGCTCTGCAAGCGAGAAGCAGTTCACTGCCCTTCGCTCTGCGTAGCAAGAGCTGACCCCAGCAGTCTGTCCTGTGTTGTGTGGCTCGGAAAACAAAACGGGGACTCCCAGCGCACATGCTCTCCCTCAGAAGGAATTCACACGCGACTCTCTTAGGCCTACGCAAAGCCGCAGAGGAGTTAAAGCACTCTATGGCGTCAGGGTTCATGGAGGTGGCTGCCCACCCAACTTGGCTGATAGGAAGCGCTCGCGCTTCCCTTGAGGCTAGGGGTCACTTTGACTTCACACTTTAGCTAGGGCAAGCGTGGGATGAGCTCCCAGCAAGGCACTGGAGACCACCTGGATTCGTAGGAGAAAACTCACTGTCTTCACTGAGGCACTCCTGGAGGTGACTAGAAGACGGGTAAGGGCAGTGTCTTTCAGTCAGCCTTGAGGCCGCCACTATCGACCTTTCAAATGGGGAAAAGACTGCCCTCTGCCAGGCTTCTCAATTACCAACTGGATCACCCAGCACATACACCCATCTTCTCTGACAATCCAAGGGAGACCCGTGGAACACAGTTCGGCCTTCTGCGATGAAACTTTTGGATGCAGTGTGTGCTGCATGTGGTGAACGGCACAAACCCCGAACTGCCCTCAGCAGGCCTACCTGGGTGACTTCGGATGTTCCCAATGCCTAGCAATGCTCGGGGTTACTCTCTGCATTACTTCGGGCTGGACCTAAAGTCCAGTTTCCGCATCACCTAGAGAGACGTCGAGCAGGAGTCCCCAAACCGAATTGGAGCCCCGGTGGTTTCTTTCAGGGCCGCTTAGTTTTCCTCAACGTGGCAGACCCGCAGGGAACGAAACCCTGCCAAGAACCGCGTTCCTGGGGCTGTTTCAAAGCTGTGGGACGCTCGCCTCAGAGAACACCTTAGTTCCCGGCCCTTCCAACTGCATAGGGAGGGATGTGCCCAGAGCTGTGTATCCCTTGCTTGTGCTCAGAAGGCTTTGGGTACGCAGTGTACTTCCTTGGAAAGAAGTGCCCACGTGAGAGTCTTGAGCGCTGTGAGGCATACTAAAGCTAAAGCCGTCCACTGACTAAGACCTCCTGGAAACCGGGGCGCCCCTATCTCTGGGAATGGGAAAATGTGCACCTTACCTCGAGACTAGAGGTCACATTTAGTGGGCGCCTTAGCTACAGTATGCTCCTGGGGGTGAGCTCCCCGGAAGGAATCGCAAGCACCTGGTTTCTTTTGGAAAAAGTCACCGCTCCTCAGAGGAATCTGTGGAGTGAATAGTAGCAGGCGGCTTGGAAGCTGCAACGAAGTGGCTTTCCAAAGGGGGAAAGTCGGGCTTCTCCCACATTCTCCCAGTGCCAACTTGAGCCCACGACGCATTTGCCAGCACTCGCTGACTGACACCTGGAGACTTTCAGCAACACTGGGCCTTTCTAGGATCCCACTTCGTTGGACGGGGGGTGTTCTGCGTGCCACGAGGAGCAGCACCCGCTTAATGACTTAGTCAGGCCGAGGGGACCTTGCCTCGTCCAAATGCCTCAGAGTCGTACCGGCTTTTCTGTACTTTCTGTCAGGCTGCACCTGCAGTGTACCTTGCGTCACAATAGTGAGATGACAGGTTAAGGGTTGCCAGGATGCACTTTAGGCTCAGGGATTCTCTCAGTGCCGCTCGGAGGGCCTCCACAGAGGGAGAGCCACGCTGAATGTAATACTGGCCAAAACTTTGTCCCGGGGCTGCCTTACAGCTGTAGACATCAAGCTCTGCAAGCGAGAAGCAGTTCACTGCCCTTCGCTCTGCGTAGCAAGAGCTGACCCCAGCAGTCTCTCCTGTGTTGTGTGGCTCGGAAAACAAAACGGGGACTCCCAGCGCACATGCTCTCCCTCAGAAGGAATTCACACGCGACTCTCTTAGGCCTACGCAAAGCCGCAGAGGAGTTAAAGCACTCTATGGCGTCAGGGTTCATGGAGGTGGCTGCCCACCCAACTTGGCTGATAGGAAGCGCTCGCGCTTCCCTTGAGGCTAGGGGTCACTTTGACTTCACACTTTAGCTAGGGCAAGCGTGGGATGAGCTCCCAGCAAGGCACTGGAGACCACCTGGATTCGTAGGAGAAAACTCACTGTCTTCACTGAGGCACTCCTGGAGGTGACTAGAAGACGGGTAAGGGCAGTGTCTTTCAGTCAGCCTTGAGGCCGCCACTATCGACCTTTCAAATGGGGAAAAGACTGCCCTCTGCCAGGCTTCTCAATTACCAACTGGATCACCCAGCACATACACCCATCTTCTCTGACAATCCAAGGGAGACCCGTGGAACACAGTTCGGCCTTCTGCGATGAAACTTTTGGATGCAGTGTGTGCTGCATGTGGTGAACGGCACAAACCCCGAACTGCCCTCAGCAGGCCTACCTGGGTGACTTCGGATGTTCCCAATGCCTAGCAATGCTCGGGGTTACTCTCTGCATTACTTCGGGCTGGACCTAAAGTCCAGTTTCCGCATCACCTAGAGAGACGTCGAGCAGGAGTCCCCAAACCGAATTGGAGCCCCGGTGGTTTCTTTCAGGGCCGCTTAGTTTTCCTCAACGTGGCAGACCCGCAGGGAACGAAACCCTGCCAAGAACCGCGTTCCTGGGGCTGTTTCAAAGCTGTGGGACGCTCGCCTCAGAGAACACCTTAGTTCCCGGCCCTTCCAACTGCATAGGGAGGGATGTGCCCAGAGCTGTGTATCCCTTGCTTGTGCTCAGAAGGCTTTGGGTACGCAGTGTACTTCCTTGGAAAGAAGTGCCCACGTGAGAGTCTTGAGCGCTGTGAGGCATACTAAAGCTAAAGCCGTCCACTGACTAAGACCTCCTGGAAACCGGGGCGCCCCTATCTCTGGGAATGGGAAAATGTGCACCTTACCTCGAGACTAGAGGTCACATTTAGTGGGCGCCTTAGCTACAGTATGCTCCTGGGGGTGAGCTCCCCGGAAGGAATCGCAAGCACCTGGTTTCTTTTGGAAAAAGTCACCGCTCCTCAGAGGAATCTGTGGAGTGAATAGTAGCAGGCGGCTTGGAAGCTGCAACGAAGTGGCTTTCCAAAGGGGGAAAGTCGGGCTTCTCCCACATTCTCCCAGTGCCAACTTGAGCCCACGACGCATTTGCCAGCACTCGCTGACTGACACCTGGAGACTTTCAGCAACACTGGGCCTTTCTAGGATCCCACTTCGTTGGACGGGGGGTGTTCTGCGTGCCACGAGGAGCAGCACCCGCTTAATGACTTAGTCAGGCCGAGGGGACCTTGCCTCGTCCAAATGCCTCAGAGTCGTACCGGCTTTTCTGTACTTTCTGTCAGGCTGCACCTGCAGTGTACCTTGCGTCACAATAGTGAGATGACAGGTTAAGGGTTGCCAGGATGCACTTTAGGCTCAGGGATCCTCTCAGTGCCGTTCGGAGGGCCTCCACAGAGGGAGAGCCACGCTGAATGTAATACTGGCCAAAACTTTGTCCCGGGGCTGCCTTACAGCTGTAGACATCAAGCTCTGCAAGCGAGAAGCAGTTCACTGCCCTTCGCTCTGCGTAGCAAGAGCTGACCCCAGCAGTCTCTCCTGTGTTGTGTGGCTCGGAAAACAAAACGGGGACTCCCAGCGCACATGCTCTCCCTCAGAAGGAATTCACACGCGACTCTCTTAGGCCTACGCAAAGCCGCAGAGGAGTTAAAGCACTCTATGGCGTCAGGGTTCATGGAGGTGGCTGCCCACCCAACTTGGCTGATAGGAAGCGCTCGCGCTTCCCTTGAGGCTAGGGGTCACTTTGACTTCACACTTTAGCTAGGGCAAGCGTGGGATGAGCTCCCAGCAAGGCACTGGAGACCACCTGGATTCGTAGGAGAAAACTCACTGTCTTCACTGAGGCACTCCTGGAGGTGACTAGAAGACGGGTAAGGGCAGTGTCTTTCAGTCAGCCTTGAGGCCGCCACTATCGACCTTTCAAATGGGGAAAAGACTGCCCTCTGCCAGGCTTCTCAATTACCAACTGGATCACCCAGCACATACACCCATCTTCTCTGACAATCCAAGGGAGACCCGTGGAACACAGTTCGGCCTTCTGCGATGAAACTTTTGGATGCAGTGTGTGCTGCATGTGGTGAACGGCACAAACCCCGAACTGCCCTCAGCAGGCCTACCTGGGTGACTTCGGATGTTCCCAATGCCTAGCAATGCTCGGGGTTACTCTCTGCATTACTTCGGGCTGGACCTAAAGTCCAGTTTCCGCATCACCTAGAGAGACGTCGAGCAGGAGTCCCCAAACCGAATTGGAGCCCCGGTGGTTTCTTTCAGGGCCGCTTAGTTTTCCTCAACGTGGCAGACCCGCAGGGAACGAAACCCTGCCAAGAACCGCGTTCCTGGGGCTGTTTCAAAGCTGTGGGACGCTCGCCTCAGAGAACACCTTAGTTCCCGGCCCTTCCAACTGCATAGGGAGGGATGTGCCCAGAGCTGTGTATCCCTTGCTTGTGCTCAGAAGGCTTTGGGTACGCAGTGTACTTCCTTGGAAAGAAGTGCCCACGTGAGAGTCTTGAGCGCTGTGAGGCATACTAAAGCTAAAGCCGTCCACTGACTAAGACCTCCTGGAAACCGGGGCGCCCCTATCTCTGGGAATGGGAAAATGTGCACCTTACCTCGAGACTAGAGGTCACATTTAGTGGGCGCCTTAGCTACAGTATGCTCCTGGGGGTGAGCTCCCCGGAAGGAATCGCAAGCACCTGGTTTCTTTTGGAAAAAGTCACCGCTCCTCAGAGGAATCTGTGGAGTGAATAGTAGCAGGCGGCTTGGAAGCTGCAACGAAGTGGCTTTCCAAAGGGGGAAAGTCGGGCTTCTCCCACATTCTCCCAGTGCCAACTTGAGCCCACGACGCATTTGCCAGCACTCGCTGACTGACACCTGGAGACTTTCAGCAACACTGGGCCTTTCTAGGATCCCACTTCGTTGGACGGGGGGTGTTCTGCGTGCCACGAGGAGCAGCACCCGCTTAATGACTTAGTCAGGCCGAGGGGACCTTGCCTCGTCCAAATGCCTCAGAGTCGTACCGGCTTTTCTGTACTTTCTGTCAGGCTGCACCTGCAGTGTACCTTGCGTCACAATAGTGAGATGACAGGTTAAGGGTTGCCAGGATGCACTTTAGGCTCAGGGATTCTCTCAGTGCCGTTCGGAGGGCCTCCACAGAGGGAGAGCCACGCTGAATGTAATACTGGCCAAAACTTTGTCCCGGGGCTGCCTTACAGCTGTAGACATCAAGCTCTGCAAGCGAGAAGCAGTTCACTGCCCTTCGCTCTGCGTAGCAAGAGCTGACCCCAGCAGTCTGTCCTGTGTTGTGTGGCTCGGAAAACAAAACGGGGACTCCCAGCGCACATGCTCTCCCTCAGAAGGAATTCACACGCGACTCTCTTAGGCCTACGCAAAGCCGCAGAGGAGTTAAAGCACTCTATGGCGTCAGGGTTCATGGAGGTGGCTGCCCACCCAACTTGGCTGATAGGAAGCGCTCGCGCTTCCCTTGAGGCTAGGGGTCACTTTGACTTCACACTTTAGCTAGGGCAAGCGTGGGATGAGCTCCCAGCAAGGCACTGGAGACCACCTGGATTCGTAGGAGAAAACTCACTGTCTTCACTGAGGCACTCCTGGAGGTGACTAGAAGACGGGTAAGGGCAGTGTCTTTCAGTCAGCCTTGAGGCCGCCACTATCGACCTTTCAAATGGGGAAAAGACTGCCCTCTGCCAGGCTTCTCAATTACCAACTGGATCACCCAGCACATACACCCATCTTCTCTGACAATCCAAGGGAGACCCGTGGAACACAGTTCGGCCTTCTGCGATGAAACTTTTGGATGCAGTGTGTGCTGCATGTGGTGAACGGCACAAACCCCGAACTGCCCTCAGCAGGCCTACCTGGGTGACTTCGGATGTTCCCAATGCCTAGCAATGCTCGGGGTTACTCTCTGCATTACTTCGGGCTGGACCTAAAGTCCAGTTTCCGCATCACCTAGAGAGACGTCGAGCAGGAGTCCCCAAACCGAATTGGAGCCCCGGTGGTTTCTTTCAGGGCCGCTTAGTTTTCCTCAACGTGGCAGACCCGCAGGGAACGAAACCCTGCCAAGAACCGCGTTCCTGGGGCTGTTTCAAAGCTGTGGGACGCTCGCCTCAGAGAACACCTTAGTTCCCGGCCCTTCCAACTGCATAGGGAGGGATGTGCCCAGAGCTGTGTATCCCTTGCTTGTGCTCAGAAGGCTTTGGGTACGCAGTGTACTTCCTTGGAAAGAAGTGCCCACGTGAGAGTCTTGAGCGCTGTGAGGCATACTAAAGCTAAAGCCGTCCACTGACTAAGACCTCCTGGAAACCGGGGCGCCCCTATCTCTGGGAATGGGAAAATGTGCACCTTACCTCGAGACTAGAGGTCACATTTAGTGGGCGCCTTAGCTACAGTATGCTCCTGGGGGTGAGCTCCCCGGAAGGAATCGCAAGCACCTGGTTTCTTTTGGAAAAAGTCACCGCTCCTCAGAGGAATCTGTGGAGTGAATAGTAGCAGGCGGCTTGGAAGCTGCAACGAAGTGGCTTTCCAAAGGGGGAAAGTCGGGCTTCTCCCACATTCTCCCAGTGCCAACTTGAGCCCACGACGCATTTGCCAGCACTCGCTGACTGACACCTGGAGACTTTCAGCAACACTGGGCCTTTCTAGGATCCCACTTCGTTGGACGGGGGGGTGTTCTGCGTGCCACGAGGAGCAGCACCCGCTTAATGACTTAGTCAGGCCGAGGGGACCTTGCCTCGTCCAAATGCCTCAGAGTCGTACCGGCTTTTCTGTACTTTCTGTCAGGCTGCACCTGCAGTGTACCTTGCGTCACAATAGTGAGATGACAGGTTAAGGGTTGCCAGGATGCACTTTAGGCTCAGGGATTCTCTCAGTGCCGCTCGGAGGGCCTCCACAGAGGGAGAGCCACGCTGAATGTAATACTGGCCAAAACTTTGTCCCGGGGCTGCCTTACAGCTGTAGACATCAAGCTCTGCAAGCGAGAAGCAGTTCACTGCCCTTCGCTCTGCGTAGCAAGAGCTGACCCCAGCAGTCTCTCCTGTGTTGTGTGGCTCGGAAAACAAAACGGGGACTCCCAGCGCACATGCTCTCCCTCAGAAGGAATTCACACGCGACTCTCTTAGGCCTACGCAAAGCCGCAGAGGAGTTAAAGCACTCTATGGCGTCAGGGTTCATGGAGGTGGCTGCCCACCCAACTTGGCTGATAGGAAGCGCTCGCGCTTCCCTTGAGGCTAGGGGTCACTTTGACTTCACACTTTAGCTAGGGCAAGCGTGGGATGAGCTCCCAGCAAGGCACTGGAGACCACCTGGATTCGTAGGAGAAAACTCACTGTCTTCACTGAGGCACTCCTGGAGGTGACTAGAAGACGGGTAAGGGCAGTGTCTTTCAGTCAGCCTTGAGGCCGCCACTATCGACCTTTCAAATGGGGAAAAGACTGCCCTCTGCCAGGCTTCTCAATTACCAACTGGATCACCCAGCACATACACCCATCTTCTCTGACAATCCAAGGGAGACCCGTGGAACACAGTTCGGCCTTCTGCGATGAAACTTTTGGATGCAGTGTGTGCTGCATGTGGTGAACGGCACAAACCCCGAACTGCCCTCAGCAGGCCTACCTGGGTGACTTCGGATGTTCCCAATGCCTAGCAATGCTCGGGGTTACTCTCTGCATTACTTCGGGCTGGACCTAAAGTCCAGTTTCCGCATCACCTAGAGAGACGTCGAGCAGGAGTCCCCAAACCGAATTGGAGCCCCGGTGGTTTCTTTCAGGGCCGCTTAGTTTTCCTCAACGTGGCAGACCCGCAGGGAACGAAACCCTGCCAAGAACCGCGTTCCTGGGGCTGTTTCAAAGCTGTGGGACGCTCGCCTCAGAGAACACCTTAGTTCCCGGCCCTTCCAACTGCATAGGGAGGGATGTGCCCAGAGCTGTGTATCCCTTGCTTGTGCTCAGAAGGCTTTGGGTACGCAGTGTACTTCCTTGGAAAGAAGTGCCCACGTGAGAGTCTTGAGCGCTGTGAGGCATACTAAAGCTAAAGCCGTCCACTGACTAAGACCTCCTGGAAACCGGGGCGCCCCTATCTCTGGGAATGGGAAAATGTGCACCTTACCTCGAGACTAGAGGTCACATTTAGTGGGCGCCTTAGCTACAGTATGCTCCTGGGGGTGAGCTCCCCGGAAGGAATCGCAAGCACCTGGTTTCTTTTGGAAAAAGTCACCGCTCCTCAGAGGAATCTGTGGAGTGAATAGTAGCAGGCGGCTTGGAAGCTGCAACGAAGTGGCTTTCCAAAGGGGGAAAGTCGGGCTTCTCCCACATTCTCCCAGTGCCAACTTGAGCCCACGACGCATTTGCCAGCACTCGCTGACTGACACCTGGAGACTTTCAGCAACACTGGGCCTTTCTAGGATCCCACTTCGTTGGACGGGGGGGTGTTCTGCGTGCCACGAGGAGCAGCACCCGCTTAATGACTTAGTCAGGCCGAGGGGACCTTGCCTCGTCCAAATGCCTCAGAGTCGTACCGGCTTTTCTGTACTTTCTGTCAGGCTGCACCTGCAGTGTACCTTGCGTCACAATAGTGAGATGACAGGTTAAGGGTTGCCAGGATGCACTTTAGGCTCAGGGATTCTCTCAGTGCCGCTCGGAGGGCCTCCACAGAGGGAGAGCCACGCTGAATGTAATACTGGCCAAAACTTTGTCCCGGGGCTGCCTTACAGCTGTAGACATCAAGCTCTGCAAGCGAGAAGCAGTTCACTGCCCTTCGCTCTGCGTAGCAAGAGCTGACCCCAGCAGTCTCTCCTGTGTTGTGTGGCTCGGAAAACAAAACGGGGACTCCCAGCGCACATGCTCTCCCTCAGAAGGAATTCACACGCGACTCTCTTAGGCCTACGCAAAGCCGCAGAGGAGTTAAAGCACTCTATGGCGTCAGGGTTCATGGAGGTGGCTGCCCACCCAACTTGGCTGATAGGAAGCGCTCGCGCTTCCCTTGAGGCTAGGGGTCACTTTGACTTCACACTTTAGCTAGGGCAAGCGTGGGATGAGCTCCCAGCAAGGCACTGGAGACCACCTGGATTCGTAGGAGAAAACTCACTGTCTTCACTGAGGCACTCCTGGAGGTGACTAGAAGACGGGTAAGGGCAGTGTCTTTCAGTCAGCCTTGAGGCCGCCACTATCGACCTTTCAAATGGGGAAAAGACTGCCCTCTGCCAGGCTTCTCAATTACCAACTGGATCACCCAGCACATACACCCATCTTCTCTGACAATCCAAGGGAGACCCGTGGAACACAGTTCGGCCTTCTGCGATGAAACTTTTGGATGCAGTGTGTGCTGCATGTGGTGAACGGCACAAACCCCGAACTGCCCTCAGCAGGCCTACCTGGGTGACTTCGGATGTTCCCAATGCCTAGCAATGCTCGGGGTTACTCTCTGCATTACTTCGGGCTGGACCTAAAGTCCAGTTTCCGCATCACCTAGAGAGACGTCGAGCAGGAGTCCCCAAACCGAATTGGAGCCCCGGTGGTTTCTTTCAGGGCCGCTTAGTTTTCCTCAACGTGGCAGACCCGCAGGGAACGAAACCCTGCCAAGAACCGCGTTCCTGGGGCTGTTTCAAAGCTGTGGGACGCTCGCCTCAGAGAACACCTTAGTTCCCGGCCCTTCCAACTGCATAGGGAGGGATGTGCCCAGAGCTGTGTATCCCTTGCTTGTGCTCAGAAGGCTTTGGGTACGCAGTGTACTTCCTTGGAAAGAAGTGCCCACGTGAGAGTCTTGAGCGCTGTGAGGCATACTAAAGCTAAAGCCGTCCACTGACTAAGACCTCCTGGAAACCGGGGCGCCCCTATCTCTGGGAATGGGAAAATGTGCACCTTACCTCGAGACTAGAGGTCACATTTAGTGGGCGCCTTAGCTACAGTATGCTCCTGGGGGTGAGCTCCCCGGAAGGAATCGCAAGCACCTGGTTTCTTTTGGAAAAAGTCACCGCTCCTCAGAGGAATCTGTGGAGTGAATAGTAGCAGGCGGCTTGGAAGCTGCAACGAAGTGGCTTTCCAAAGGGGGAAAGTCGGGCTTCTCCCACATTCTCCCAGTGCCAACTTGAGCCCACGACGCATTTGCCAGCACTCGCTGACTGACACCTGGAGACTTTCAGCAACACTGGGCCTTTCTAGGATCCCACTTCGTTGGACGGGGGGGTGTTCTGCGTGCCACGAGGAGCAGCACCCGCTTAATGACTTAGTCAGGCCGAGGGGACCTTGCCTCGTCCAAATGCCTCAGAGTCGTACCGGCTTTTCTGTACTTTCTGTCAGGCTGCACCTGCAGTGTACCTTGCGTCACAATAGTGAGATGACAGGTTAAGGGTTGCCAGGATGCACTTTAGGCTCAGGGATTCTCTCAGTGCCGCTCGGAGGGCCTCCACAGAGGGAGAGCCACGCTGAATGTAATACTGGCCAAAACTTTGTCCCGGGGCTGCCTTACAGCTGTAGACATCAAGCTCTGCAAGCGAGAAGCAGTTCACTGCCCTTCGCTCTGCGTAGCAAGAGCTGACCCCAGCAGTCTCTCCTGTGTTGTGTGGCTCGGAAAACAAAACGGGGACTCCCAGCGCACATGCTCTCCCTCAGAAGGAATTCACACGCGACTCTCTTAGGCCTACGCAAAGCCGCAGAGGAGTTAAAGCACTCTATGGCGTCAGGGTTCATGGAGGTGGCTGCCCACCCAACTTGGCTGATAGGAAGCGCTCGCGCTTCCCTTGAGGCTAGGGGTCACTTTGACTTCACACTTTAGCTAGGGCAAGCGTGGGATGAGCTCCCAGCAAGGCACTGGAGACCACCTGGATTTGTAGGAGAAAACTCACTGTCTTCACTGAGGCACTCCTGGAGGTGACTAGAAGACGGGTAAGGGCAGTGTCTTTCAGTCAGCCTTGAGGCCGCCACTATCGACCTTTCAAATGGGGAAAAGACTGCCCTCTGCCAGGCTTCTCAATTACCAACTGGATCACCCAGCACATACACCCATCTTCTCTGACAATCCAAGGGAGACCCGTGGAACACAGTTCGGCCTTCTGCGATGAAACTTTTGGATGCAGTGTGTGCTGCATGTGGTGAACGGCACAAACCCCGAACTGCCCTCAGCAGGCCTACCTGGGTGACTTCGGATGTTCCCAATGCCTAGCAATGCTCGGGGTTACTCTCTGCATTACTTCGGGCTGGACCTAAAGTCCAGTTTCCGCATCACCTAGAGAGACGTCGAGCAGGAGTCCCCAAACCGAATTGGAGCCCCGGTGGTTTCTTTCAGGGCCGCTTAGTTTTCCTCAACGTGGCAGACCCGCAGGGAACGAAACCCTGCCAAGAACCGCGTTCCTGGGGCTGTTTCAAAGCTGTGGGACGCTCGCCTCAGAGAACACCTTAGTTCCCGGCCCTTCCAACTGCATAGGGAGGGATGTGCCCAGAGCTGTGTATCCCTTGCTTGTGCTCAGAAGGCTTTGGGTACGCAGTGTACTTCCTTGGAAAGAAGTGCCCACGTGAGAGTCTTGAGCGCTGTGAGGCATACTAAAGCTAAAGCCGTCCACTGACTAAGACCTCCTGGAAACCGGGGCGCCCCTATCTCTGGGAATGGGAAAATGTGCACCTTACCTCGAGACTAGAGGTCACATTTAGTGGGCGCCTTAGCTACAGTATGCTCCTGGGGGTGAGCTCCCCGGAAGGAATCGCAAGCACCTGGTTTCTTTTGGAAAAAGTCACCGCTCCTCAGAGGAATCTGTGGAGTGAATAGTAGCAGGCGGCTTGGAAGCTGCAACGAAGTGGCTTTCCAAAGGGGGAAAGTCGGGCTTCTCCCACATTCTCCCAGTGCCAACTTGAGCCCACGACGCATTTGCCAGCACTCGCTGACTGACACCTGGAGACTTTCAGCAACACTGGGCCTTTCTAGGATCCCACTTCGTTGGACGGGGGGGTGTTCTGCGTGCCACGAGGAGCAGCACCCGCTTAATGACTTAGTCAGGCCGAGGGGACCTTGCCTCGTCCAAATGCCTCAGAGTCGTACCGGCTTTTCTGTACTTTCTGTCAGGCTGCACCTGCAGTGTACCTTGCGTCACAATAGTGAGATGACAGGTTAAGGGTTGCCAGGATGCACTTTAGGCTCAGGGATTCTCTCAGTGCCGCTCGGAGGGCCTCCACAGAGGGAGAGCCACGCTGAATGTAATACTGGCCAAAACTTTGTCCCGGGGCTGCCTTACAGCTGTAGACATCAAGCTCTGCAAGCGAGAAGCAGTTCACTGCCCTTCGCTCTGCGTAGCAAGAGCTGACCCCAGCAGTCTGTCCTGTGTTGTGTGGCTCGGAAAACAAAACGGGGACTCCCAGCGCACATGCTCTCCCTCAGAAGGAATTCACACGCGACTCTCTTAGGCCTACGCAAAGCCGCAGAGGAGTTAAAGCACTCTATGGCGTCAGGGTTCATGGAGGTGGCTGCCCACCCAACTTGGCTGATAGGAAGCGCTCGCGCTTCCCTTGAGGCTAGGGGTCACTCTGACTTCACACTTTAGCTAGGGCAAGCGTGGGATGAGCTCCCAGCAAGGCACTGGAGACCACCTGGATTCGTAGGAGAAAACTCACTGTCTTCACTGAGGCACTCCTGGAGGTGACTAGAAGACGGGTAAGGGCAGTGTCTTTCAGTCAGCCTTGAGGCCGCCACTATCGACCTTTCAAATGGGGAAAAGACTGCCCTCTGCCAGGCTTCTCAATTACCAACTGGATCACCCAGCACATACACCCATCTTCTCTGACAATCCAAGGGAGACCCGTGGAACACAGTTCGGCCTTCTGCGATGAAACTTTTGGATGCAGTGTGTGCTGCATGTGGTGAACGGCACAAACCCCGAACTGCCCTCAGCAGGCCTACCTGGGTGACTTCGGATGTTCCCAATGCCTAGCAATGCTCGGGGTTACTCTCTGCATTACTTCGGGCTGGACCTAAAGTCCAGTTTCCGCATCACCTAGAGAGACGTCGAGCAGGAGTCCCCAAACCGAATTGGAGCCCCGGTGGTTTCTTTCAGGGCCGCTTAGTTTTCCTCAACGTGGCAGACCCGCAGGGAACGAAACCCTGCCAAGAACCGCGTTCCTGGGGCTGTTTCAAAGCTGTGGGACGCTCGCCTCAGAGAACACCTTAGTTCCCGGCCCTTCCAACTGCATAGGGAGGGATGTGCCCAGAGCTGTGTATCCCTTGCTTGTGCTCAGAAGGCTTTGGGTACGCAGTGTACTTCCTTGGAAAGAAGTGCCCACGTGAGAGTCTTGAGCGCTGTGAGGCATACTAAAGCTAAAGCCGTCCACTGACTAAGACCTCCTGGAAACCGGGGCGCCCCTATCTCTGGGAATGGGAAAATGTGCACCTTACCTCGAGACTAGAGGTCACATTTAGTGGGCGCCTTAGCTACAGTATGCTCCTGGGGGTGAGCTCCCCGGAAGGAATCGCAAGCACCTGGTTTCTTTTGGAAAAAGTCACCGCTCCTCAGAGGAATCTGTGGAGTGAATAGTAGCAGGCGGCTTGGAAGCTGCAACGAAGTGGCTTTCCAAAGGGGGAAAGTCGGGCTTCTCCCACATTCTCCCAGTGCCAACTTGAGCCCACGACGCATTTGCCAGCACTCGCTGACTGACACCTGGAGACTTTCAGCAACACTGGGCCTTTCTAGGATCCCACTTCGTTGGACGGGGGGTGTTCTGCGTGCCACGAGGAGCAGCACCCGCTTAATGACTTAGTCAGGCCGAGGGGACCTTGCCTCGTCCAAATGCCTCAGAGTCGTACCGGCTTTTCTGTACTTTCTGTCAGGCTGCACCTGCAGTGTACCTTGCGTCACAATAGTGAGATGACAGGTTAAGGGTTGCCAGGATGCACTTTAGGCTCAGGGATTCTCTCAGTGCCGCTCGGAGGGCCTCCACAGAGGGAGAGCCACGCTGAATGTAATACTGGCCAAAACTTTGTCCCGGGGCTGCCTTACAGCTGTAGACATCAAGCTCTGCAAGCGAGAAGCAGTTCACTGCCCTTCGCTCTGCGTAGCAAGAGCTGACCCCAGCAGTCTCTCCTGTGTTGTGTGGCTCGGAAAACAAAACGGGGACTCCCAGCGCACATGCTCTCCCTCAGAAGGAATTCACACGCGACTCTCTTAGGCCTACGCAAAGCCGCAGAGGAGTTAAAGCACTCTATGGCGTCAGGGTTCATGGAGGTGGCTGCCCACCCAACTTGGCTGATAGGAAGCGCTCGCGCTTCCCTTGAGGCTAGGGGTCACTTTGACTTCACACTTTAGCTAGGGCAAGCGTGGGATGAGCTCCCAGCAAGGCACTGGAGACCACCTGGATTCGTAGGAGAAAACTCACTGTCTTCACTGAGGCACTCCTGGAGGTGACTAGAAGACGGGTAAGGGCAGTGTCTTTCAGTCAGCCTTGAGGCCGCCACTATCGACCTTTCAAATGGGGAAAAGACTGCCCTCTGCCAGGCTTCTCAATTACCAACTGGATCACCCAGCACATACACCCATCTTCTCTGACAATCCAAGGGAGACCCGTGGAACACAGTTCGGCCTTCTGCGATGAAACTTTTGGATGCAGTGTGTGCTGCATGTGGTGAACGGCACAAACCCCGAACTGCCCTCAGCAGGCCTACCTGGGTGACTTCGGATGTTCCCAATGCCTAGCAATGCTCGGGGTTACTCTCTGCATTACTTCGGGCTGGACCTAAAGTCCAGTTTCCGCATCACCTAGAGAGACGTCGAGCAGGAGTCCCCAAACCGAATTGGAGCCCCGGTGGTTTCTTTCAGGGCCGCTTAGTTTTCCTCAACGTGGCAGACCCGCAGGGAACGAAACCCTGCCAAGAACCGCGTTCCTGGGGCTGTTTCAAAGCTGTGGGACGCTCGCCTCAGAGAACACCTTAGTTCCCGGCCCTTCCAACTGCATAGGGAGGGATGTGCCCAGAGCTGTGTATCCCTTGCTTGTGCTCAGAAGGCTTTGGGTACGCAGTGTACTTCCTTGGAAAGAAGTGCCCACGTGAGAGTCTTGAGCGCTGTGAGGCATACTAAAGCTAAAGCCGTCCACTGACTAAGACCTCCTGGAAACCGGGGCGCCCCTATCTCTGGGAATGGGAAAATGTGCACCTTACCTCGAGACTAGAGGTCACATTTAGTGGGCGCCTTAGCTACAGTATGCTCCTGGGGGTGAGCTCCCCGGAAGGAATCGCAAGCACCTGGTTTCTTTTGGAAAAAGTCACCGCTCCTCAGAGGAATCTGTGGAGTGAATAGTAGCAGGCGGCTTGGAAGCTGCAACGAAGTGGCTTTCCAAAGGGGGAAAGTCGGGCTTCTCCCACATTCTCCCAGTGCCAACTTGAGCCCACGACGCATTTGCCAGCACTCGCTGACTGACACCTGGAGACTTTCAGCAACACTGGGCCTTTCTAGGATCCCACTTCGTTGGACGGGGGGTGTTCTGCGTGCCACGAGGAGCAGCACCCGCTTAATGACTTAGTCAGGCCGAGGGGACCTTGCCTCGTCCAAATGCCTCAGAGTCGTACCGGCTTTTCTGTACTTTCTGTCAGGCTGCACCTGCAGTGTACCTTGCGTCACAATAGTGAGATGACAGGTTAAGGGTTGCCAGGATGCACTTTAGGCTCAGGGATTCTCTCAGTGCCGCTCGGAGGGCCTCCACAGAGGGAGAGCCACGCTGAATGTAATACTGGCCAAAACTTTGTCCCGGGGCTGCCTTACAGCTGTAGACATCAAGCTCTGCAAGCGAGAAGCAGTTCACTGCCCTTCGCTCTGCGTAGCAAGAGCTGACCCCAGCAGTCTCTCCTGTGTTGTGTGGCTCGGAAAACAAAACGGGGACTCCCAGCGCACATGCTCTCCCTCAGAAGGAATTCACACGCGACTCTCTTAGGCCTACGCAAAGCCGCAGAGGAGTTAAAGCACTCTATGGCGTCAGGGTTCATGGAGGTGGCTGCCCACCCAACTTGGCTGATAGGAAGCGCTCGCGCTTCCCTTGAGGCTAGGGGTCACTTTGACTTCACACTTTAGCTAGGGCAAGCGTGGGATGAGCTCCCAGCAAGGCACTGGAGACCACCTGGATTCGTAGGAGAAAACTCACTGTCTTCACTGAGGCACTCCTGGAGGTGACTAGAAGACGGGTAAGGGCAGTGTCTTTCAGTCAGCCTTGAGGCCGCCACTATCGACCTTTCAAATGGGGAAAAGACTGCCCTCTGCCAGGCTTCTCAATTACCAACTGGATCACCCAGCACATACACCCATCTTCTCTGACAATCCAAGGGAGACCCGTGGAACACAGTTCGGCCTTCTGCGATGAAACTTTTGGATGCAGTGTGTGCTGCATGTGGTGAACGGCACAAACCCCGAACTGCCCTCAGCAGGCCTACCTGGGTGACTTCGGATGTTCCCAATGCCTAGCAATGCTCGGGGTTACTCTCTGCATTACTTCGGGCTGGACCTAAAGTCCAGTTTCCGCATCACCTAGAGAGACGTCGAGCAGGAGTCCCCAAACCGAATTGGAGCCCCGGTGGTTTCTTTCAGGGCCGCTTAGTTTTCCTCAACGTGGCAGACCCGCAGGGAACGAAACCCTGCCAAGAACCGCGTTCCTGGGGCTGTTTCAAAGCTGTGGGACGCTCGCCTCAGAGAACACCTTAGTTCCCGGCCCTTCCAACTGCATAGGGAGGGATGTGCCCAGAGCTGTGTATCCCTTGCTTGTGCTCAGAAGGCTTTGGGTACGCAGTGTACTTCCTTGGAAAGAAGTGCCCACGTGAGAGTCTTGAGCGCTGTGAGGCATACTAAAGCTAAAGCCGTCCACTGACTAAGACCTCCTGGAAACCGGGGCGCCCCTATCTCTGGGAATGGGAAAATGTGCACCTTACCTCGAGACTAGAGGTCACATTTAGTGGGCGCCTTAGCTACAGTATGCTCCTGGGGGTGAGCTCCCCGGAAGGAATCGCAAGCACCTGGTTTCTTTTGGAAAAAGTCACCGCTCCTCAGAGGAATCTGTGGAGTGAATAGTAGCAGGCGGCTTGGAAGCTGCAACGAAGTGGCTTTCCAAAGGGGGAAAGTCGGGCTTCTCCCACATTCTCCCAGTGCCAACTTGAGCCCACGACGCATTTGCCAGCACTCGCTGACTGACACCTGGAGACTTTCAGCAACACTGGGCCTTTCTAGGATCCCACTTCGTTGGACGGGGGGTGTTCTGCGTGCCACGAGGAGCAGCACCCGCTTAATGACTTAGTCAGGCCGAGGGGACCTTGCCTCGTCCAAATGCCTCAGAGTCGTACCGGCTTTTCTGTACTTTCTGTCAGGCTGCACCTGCAGTGTACCTTGCGTCACAATAGTGAGATGACAGGTTAAGGGTTGCCAGGATGCACTTTAGGCTCAGGGATTCTCTCAGTGCCGCTCGGAGGGCCTCCACAGAGGGAGAGCCACGCTGAATGTAATACTGGCCAAAACTTTGTCCCGGGGCTGCCTTACAGCTGTAGACATCAAGCTCTGCAAGCGAGAAGCAGTTCACTGCCCTTCGCTCTGCGTAGCAAGAGCTGACCCCAGCAGTCTGTCCTGTGTTGTGTGGCTCGGAAAACAAAACGGGGACTCCCAGCGCACATGCTCTCCCTCAGAAGGAATTCACACGCGACTCTCTTAGGCCTACGCAAAGCCGCAGAGGAGTTAAAGCACTCTATGGCGTCAGGGTTCATGGAGGTGGCTGCCCACCCAACTTGGCTGATAGGAAGCGCTCGCGCTTCCCTTGAGGCTAGGGGTCACTTTGACTTCACACTTTAGCTAGGGCAAGCGTGGGATGAGCTCCCAGCAAGGCACTGGAGACCACCTGGATTCGTAGGAGAAAACTCACTGTCTTCACTGAGGCACTCCTGGAGGTGACTAGAAGACGGGTAAGGGCAGTGTCTTTCAGTCAGCCTTGAGGCCGCCACTATCGACCTTTCAAATGGGGAAAAGACTGCCCTCTGCCAGGCTTCTCAATTACCAACTGGATCACCCAGCACATACACCCATCTTCTCTGACAATCCAAGGGAGACCCGTGGAACACAGTTCGGCCTTCTGCGATGAAACTTTTGGATGCAGTGTGTGCTGCATGTGGTGAACGGCACAAACCCCGAACTGCCCTCAGCAGGCCTACCTGGGTGACTTCGGATGTTCCCAATGCCTAGCAATGCTCGGGGTTACTCTCTGCATTACTTCGGGCTGGACCTAAAGTCCAGTTTCCGCATCACCTAGAGAGACGTCGAGCAGGAGTCCCCAAACCGAATTGGAGCCCCGGTGGTTTCTTTCAGGGCCGCTTAGTTTTCCTCAACGTGGCAGACCCGCAGGGAACGAAACCCTGCCAAGAACCGCGTTCCTGGGGCTGTTTCAAAGCTGTGGGACGCTCGCCTCAGAGAACACCTTAGTTCCCGGCCCTTCCAACTGCATAGGGAGGGATGTGCCCAGAGCTGTGTATCCCTTGCTTGTGCTCAGAAGGCTTTGGGTACGCAGTGTACTTCCTTGGAAAGAAGTGCCCACGTGAGAGTCTTGAGCGCTGTGAGGCATACTAAAGCTAAAGCCGTCCACTGACTAAGACCTCCTGGAAACCGGGGCGCCCCTATCTCTGGGAATGGGAAAATGTGCACCTTACCTCGAGACTAGAGGTCACATTTAGTGGGCGCCTTAGCTACAGTATGCTCCTGGGGGTGAGCTCCCCGGAAGGAATCGCAAGCACCTGGTTTCTTTTGGAAAAAGTCACCGCTCCTCAGAGGAATCTGTGGAGTGAATAGTAGCAGGCGGCTTGGAAGCTGCAACGAAGTGGCTTTCCAAAGGGGGAAAGTCGGGCTTCTCCCACATTCTCCCAGTGCCAACTTGAGCCCACGACGCATTTGCCAGCACTCGCTGACTGACACCTGGAGACTTTCAGCAACACTGGGCCTTTCTAGGATCCCACTTCGTTGGACGGGGGGGTGTTCTGCGTGCCACGAGGAGCAGCACCCGCTTAATGACTTAGTCAGGCCGAGGGGACCTTGCCTCGTCCAAATGCCTCAGAGTCGTACCGGCTTTTCTGTACTTTCTGTCAGGCTGCACCTGCAGTGTACCTTGCGTCACAATAGTGAGATGACAGGTTAAGGGTTGCCAGGATGCACTTTAGGCTCAGGGATTCTCTCAGTGCCGCTCGGAGGGCCTCCACAGAGGGAGAGCCACGCTGAATGTAATACTGGCCAAAACTTTGTCCCGGGGCTGCCTTACAGCTGTAGACATCAAGCTCTGCAAGCGAGAAGCAGTTCACTGCCCTTCGCTCTGCGTAGCAAGAGCTGACCCCAGCAGTCTCTCCTGTGTTGTGTGGCTCGGAAAACAAAACGGGGACTCCCAGCGCACATGCTCTCCCTCAGAAGGAATTCACACGCGACTCTCTTAGGCCTACGCAAAGCCGCAGAGGAGTTAAAGCACTCTATGGCGTCAGGGTTCATGGAGGTGGCTGCCCACCCAACTTGGCTGATAGGAAGCGCTCGCGCTTCCCTTGAGGCTAGGGGTCACTTTGACTTCACACTTTAGCTAGGGCAAGCGTGGGATGAGCTCCCAGCAAGGCACTGGAGACCACCTGGATTCGTAGGAGAAAACTCACTGTCTTCACTGAGGCACTCCTGGAGGTGACTAGAAGACGGGTAAGGGCAGTGTCTTTCAGTCAGCCTTGAGGCCGCCACTATCGACCTTTCAAATGGGGAAAAGACTGCCCTCTGCCAGGCTTCTCAATTACCAACTGGATCACCCAGCACATACACCCATCTTCTCTGACAATCCAAGGGAGACCCGTGGAACACAGTTCGGCCTTCTGCGATGAAACTTTTGGATGCAGTGTGTGCTGCATGTGGTGAACGGCACAAACCCCGAACTGCCCTCAGCAGGCCTACCTGGGTGACTTCGGATGTTCCCAATGCCTAGCAATGCTCGGGGTTACTCTCTGCATTACTTCGGGCTGGACCTAAAGTCCAGTTTCCGCATCACCTAGAGAGACGTCGAGCAGGAGTCCCCAAACCGAATTGGAGCCCCGGTGGTTTCTTTCAGGGCCGCTTAGTTTTCCTCAACGTGGCAGACCCGCAGGGAACGAAACCCTGCCAAGAACCGCGTTCCTGGGGCTGTTTCAAAGCTGTGGGACGCTCGCCTCAGAGAACACCTTAGTTCCCGGCCCTTCCAACTGCATAGGGAGGGATGTGCCCAGAGCTGTGTATCCCTTGCTTGTGCTCAGAAGGCTTTGGGTACGCAGTGTACTTCCTTGGAAAGAAGTGCCCACGTGAGAGTCTTGAGCGCTGTGAGGCATACTAAAGCTAAAGCCGTCCACTGACTAAGACCTCCTGGAAACCGGGGCGCCCCTATCTCTGGGAATGGGAAAATGTGCACCTTACCTCGAGACTAGAGGTCACATTTAGTGGGCGCCTTAGCTACAGTATGCTCCTGGGGGTGAGCTCCCCGGAAGGAATCGCAAGCACCTGGTTTCTTTTGGAAAAAGTCACCGCTCCTCAGAGGAATCTGTGGAGTGAATAGTAGCAGGCGGCTTGGAAGCTGCAACGAAGTGGCTTTCCAAAGGGGGAAAGTCGGGCTTCTCCCACATTCTCCCAGTGCCAACTTGAGCCCACGACGCATTTGCCAGCACTCGCTGACTGACACCTGGAGACTTTCAGCAACACTGGGCCTTTCTAGGATCCCACTTCGTTGGACGGGGGGGTGTTCTGCGTGCCACGAGGAGCAGCACCCGCTTAATGACTTAGTCAGGCCGAGGGGACCTTGCCTCGTCCAAATGCCTCAGAGTCGTACCGGCTTTTCTGTACTTTCTGTCAGGCTGCACCTGCAGTGTACCTTGCGTCACAATAGTGAGATGACAGGTTAAGGGTTGCCAGGATGCACTTTAGGCTCAGGGATTCTCTCAGTGCCGCTCGGAGGGCCTCCACAGAGGGAGAGCCACGCTGAATGTAATACTGGCCAAAACTTTGTCCCGGGGCTGCCTTACAGCTGTAGACATCAAGCTCTGCAAGCGAGAAGCAGTTCACTGCCCTTCGCTCTGCGTAGCAAGAGCTGACCCCAGCAGTCTGTCCTGTGTTGTGTGGCTCGGAAAACAAAACGGGGACTCCCAGCGCACATGCTCTCCCTCAGAAGGAATTCACACGCGACTCTCTTAGGCCTACGCAAAGCCGCAGAGGAGTTAAAGCACTCTATGGCGTCAGGGTTCATGGAGGTGGCTGCCCACCCAACTTGGCTGATAGGAAGCGCTCGCGCTTCCCTTGAGGCTAGGGGTCACTTTGACTTCACACTTTAGCTAGGGCAAGCGTGGGATGAGCTCCCAGCAAGGCACTGGAGACCACCTGGATTCGTAGGAGAAAACTCACTGTCTTCACTGAGGCACTCCTGGAGGTGACTAGAAGACGGGTAAGGGCAGTGTCTTTCAGTCAGCCTTGAGGCCGCCACTATCGACCTTTCAAATGGGGAAAAGACTGCCCTCTGCCAGGCTTCTCAATTACCAACTGGATCACCCAGCACATACACCCATCTTCTCTGACAATCCAAGGGAGACCCGTGGAACACAGTTCGGCCTTCTGCGATGAAACTTTTGGATGCAGTGTGTGCTGCATGTGGTGAACGGCACAAACCCCGAACTGCCCTCAGCAGGCCTACCTGGGTGACTTCGGATGTTCCCAATGCCTAGCAATGCTCGGGGTTACTCTCTGCATTACTTCGGGCTGGACCTAAAGTCCAGTTTCCGCATCACCTAGAGAGACGTCGAGCAGGAGTCCCCAAACCGAATTGGAGCCCCGGTGGTTTCTTTCAGGGCCGCTTAGTTTTCCTCAACGTGGCAGACCCGCAGGGAACGAAACCCTGCCAAGAACCGCGTTCCTGGGGCTGTTTCAAAGCTGTGGGACGCTCGCCTCAGAGAACACCTTAGTTCCCGGCCCTTCCAACTGCATAGGGAGGGATGTGCCCAGAGCTGTGTATCCCTTGCTTGTGCTCAGAAGGCTTTGGGTACGCAGTGTACTTCCTTGGAAAGAAGTGCCCACGTGAGAGTCTTGAGCGCTGTGAGGCATACTAAAGCTAAAGCCGTCCACTGACTAAGACCTCCTGGAAACCGGGGCGCCCCTATCTCTGGGAATGGGAAAATGTGCACCTTACCTCGAGACTAGAGGTCACATTTAGTGGGCGCCTTAGCTACAGTATGCTCCTGGGGGTGAGCTCCCCGGAAGGAATCGCAAGCACCTGGTTTCTTTTGGAAAAAGTCACCGCTCCTCAGAGGAATCTGTGGAGTGAATAGTAGCAGGCGGCTTGGAAGCTGCAACGAAGTGGCTTTCCAAAGGGGGAAAGTCGGGCTTCTCCCACATTCTCCCAGTGCCAACTTGAGCCCACGACGCATTTGCCAGCACTCGCTGACTGACACCTGGAGACTTTCAGCAACACTGGGCCTTTCTAGGATCCCACTTCGTTGGACGGGGGGGTGTTCTGCGTGCCACGAGGAGCAGCACCCGCTTAATGACTTAGTCAGGCCGAGGGGACCTTGCCTCGTCCAAATGCCTCAGAGTCGTACCGGCTTTTCTGTACTTTCTGTCAGGCTGCACCTGCAGTGTACCTTGCGTCACAATAGTGAGATGACAGGTTAAGGGTTGCCAGGATGCACTTTAGGCTCAGGGATTCTCTCAGTGCCGCTCGGAGGGCCTCCACAGAGGGAGAGCCACGCTGAATGTAATACTGGCCAAAACTTTGTCCCGGGGCTGCCTTACAGCTGTAGACATCAAGCTCTGCAAGCGAGAAGCAGTTCACTGCCCTTCGCTCTGCGTAGCAAGAGCTGACCCCAGCAGTCTCTCCTGTGTTGTGTGGCTCGGAAAACAAAACGGGGACTCCCAGCGCACATGCTCTCCCTCAGAAGGAATTCACACGCGACTCTCTTAGGCCTACGCAAAGCCGCAGAGGAGTTAAAGCACTCTATGGCGTCAGGGTTCATGGAGGTGGCTGCCCACCCAACTTGGCTGATAGGAAGCGCTCGCGCTTCCCTTGAGGCTAGGGGTCACTTTGACTTCACACTTTAGCTAGGGCAAGCGTGGGATGAGCTCCCAGCAAGGCACTGGAGACCACCTGGATTCGTAGGAGAAAACTCACTGTCTTCACTGAGGCACTCCTGGAGGTGACTAGAAGACGGGTAAGGGCAGTGTCTTTCAGTCAGCCTTGAGGCCGCCACTATCGACCTTTCAAATGGGGAAAAGACTGCCCTCTGCCAGGCTTCTCAATTACCAACTGGATCACCCAGCACATACACCCATCTTCTCTGACAATCCAAGGGAGACCCGTCGAACACAGTTCGGCCTTCTGCGATGAAACTTTTGGATGCAGTGTGTGCTGCATGTGGTGAACGGCACAAACCCCGAACTGCCCTCAGCAGGCCTACCTGGGTGACTTCGGATGTTCCCAATGCCTAGCAATGCTCGGGGTTACTCTCTGCATTACTTCGGGCTGGACCTAAAGTCCAGTTTCCGCATCACCTAGAGAGACGTCGAGCAGGAGTCCCCAAACCGAATTGGAGCCCCGGTGGTTTCTTTCAGGGCCGCTTAGTTTTCCTCAACGTGGCAGACCCGCAGGGAACGAAACCCTGCCAAGAACCGCGTTCCTGGGGCTGTTTCAAAGCTGTGGGACGCTCGCCTCAGAGAACACCTTAGTTCCCGGCCCTTCCAACTGCATAGGGAGGGATGTGCCCAGAGCTGTGTATCCCTTGCTTGTGCTCAGAAGGCTTTGGGTACGCAGTGTACTTCCTTGGAAAGAAGTGCCCACGTGAGAGTCTTGAGCGCTGTGAGGCATACTAAAGCTAAAGCCGTCCACTGACTAAGACCTCCTGGAAACCGGGGCGCCCCTATCTCTGGGAATGGGAAAATGTGCACCTTACCTCGAGACTAGAGGTCACACTTAGTGGGCGCCTTAGCTACAGTATGCTCCTGGGGGTGAGCTCCCCGGAAGGAATCGCAAGCACCTGGTTTCTTTTGGAAAAAGTCACCGCTCCTCAGAGGAATCTGTGGAGTGAATAGTAGCAGGCGGCTTGGAAGCTGCAACGAAGTGGCTTTCCAAAGGGGGAAAGTCGGGCTTCTCCCACATTCTCCCAGTGCCAACTTGAGCCCACGACGCATTTGCCAGCACTCGCTGACTGACACCTGGAGACTTTCAGCAACACTGGGCCTTTCTAGGATCCCACTTCGTTGGACGGGGGGTGTTCTGCGTGCCACGAGGAGCAGCACCCGCTTAATGACTTAGTCAGGCCGAGGGGACCTTGCCTCGTCCAAATGCCTCAGAGTCGTACCGGCTTTTCTGTACTTTCTGTCAGGCTGCACCTGCAGTGTACCTTGCGTCACAATAGTGAGATGACAGGTTAAGGGTTGCCAGGATGCACTTTAGGCTCAGGGATTCTCTCAGTGCCGTTCGGAGGGCCTCCACAGAGGGAGAGCCACGCTGAATGTAATACTGGCCAAAACTTTGTCCCGGGGCTGCCTTACAGCTGTAGACATCAAGCTCTGCAAGCGAGAAGCAGTTCACTGCCCTTCGCTCTGCGTAGCAAGAGCTGACCCCAGCAGTCTGTCCTGTGTTGTGTGGCTCGGAAAACAAAACGGGGACTCCCAGCGCACATGCTCTCCCTCAGAAGGAATTCACACGCGACTCTCTTAGGCCTACGCAAAGCCGCAGAGGAGTTAAAGCACTCTATGGCGTCAGGGTTCATGGAGGTGGCTGCCCACCCAACTTGGCTGATAGGAAGCGCTCGCGCTTCCCTTGAGGCTAGGGGTCACTTTGACTTCACACTTTAGCTAGGGCAAGCGTGGGATGAGCTCCCAGCAAGGCACTGGAGACCACCTGGATTCGTAGGAGAAAACTCACTGTCTTCACTGAGGCACTCCTGGAGGTGACTAGAAGACGGGTAAGGGCAGTGTCTTTCAGTCAGCCTTGAGGCCGCCACTATCGACCTTTCAAATGGGGAAAAGACTGCCCTCTGCCAGGCTTCTCAATTACCAACTGGATCACCCAGCACATACACCCATCTTCTCTGACAATCCAAGGGAGACCCGTGGAACACAGTTCGGCCTTCTGCGATGAAACTTTTGGATGCAGTGTGTGCTGCATGTGGTGAACGGCACAAACCCCGAACTGCCCTCAGCAGGCCTACCTGGGTGACTTCGGATGTTCCCAATGCCTAGCAATGCTCGGGGTTACTCTCTGCATTACTTCGGGCTGGACCTAAAGTCCAGTTTCCGCATCACCTAGAGAGACGTCGAGCAGGAGTCCCCAAACCGAATTGGAGCCCCGGTGGTTTCTTTCAGGGCCGCTTAGTTTTCCTCAACGTGGCAGACCCGCAGGGAACGAAACCCTGCCAAGAACCGCGTTCCTGGGGCTGTTTCAAAGCTGTGGGACGCTCGCCTCAGAGAACACCTTGGTTCCCGGCCCTTCCAACTGCATAGGGAGGGATGTGCCCAGAGCTGTGTATCCCTTGCTTGTGCTCAGAAGGCTTTGGGTACGCAGTGTACTTCCTTGGAAAGAAGTGCCCACGTGAGAGTCTTGAGCGCTGTGAGGCATACTAAAGCTAAAGCCGTCCACTGACTAAGACCTCCTGGAAACCGGGGCGCCCCTATCTCTGGGAATGGGAAAATGTGCACCTTACCTCGAGACTAGAGGTCACACTTAGTGGGCGCCTTAGCTACAGTATGCTCCTGGGGGTGAGCTCCCCGGAAGGAATCGCAAGCACCTGGTTTCTTTTGGAAAAAGTCACCGCTCCTCAGAGGAATCTGTGGAGTGAATAGTAGCAGGCGGCTTGGAAGCTGCAACGAAGTGGCTTTCCAAAGGGGGAAAGTCGGGCTTCTCCCACATTCTCCCAGTGCCAACTTGAGCCCACGACGCATTTGCCAGCACTCGCTGACTGACACCTGGAGACTTTCAGCAACACTGGGCCTTTCTAGGATCCCACTTCGTTGGACGGGGGGTGTTCTGCGTGCCACGAGGAGCAGCACCCGCTTAATGACTTAGTCAGGCCGAGGGGACCTTGCCTCGTCCAAATGCCTCAGAGTCGTACCGGCTTTTCTGTACTTTCTGTCAGGCTGCACCTGCAGTGTACCTTGCGTCACAATAGTGAGATGACAGGTTAAGGGTTGCCAGGATGCACTTTAGGCTCAGGGATTCTCTCAGTGCCGTTCGGAGGGCCTCCACAGAGGGAGAGCCACGCTGAATGTAATACTGGCCAAAACTTTGTCCCGGGGCTGCCTTACAGCTGTAGACATCAAGCTCTGCAAGCGAGAAGCAGTTCACTGCCCTTCGCTCTGCGTAGCAAGAGCTGACCCCAGCAGTCTGTCCTGTGTTG
This sequence comes from Mesoplodon mirus, assembly GCF_964341445.2. Lineage (NCBI taxonomy): Eukaryota > Metazoa > Chordata > Mammalia > Artiodactyla > Ziphiidae > Mesoplodon > Mesoplodon mirus. The sequence continues at coordinate 90,245,265 of NC_138979.1, read as the reverse complement.
TGTGGCTCGGAAAACAAAACGGGGACTCCCAGCGCACATGCTCTCCCTCAGAAGGAATTCACACGCGACTCTCTTAGGCCTACGCAAAGCCGCAGAGGAGTTAAAGCACTCTATGGCGTCAGGGTTCATGGAGGTGGCTGCCCACCCAACTTGGCTGATAGGAAGCGCTCGCGCTTCCCTTGAGGCTAGGGGTCACTTTGACTTCACACTTTAGCTAGGGCAAGCGTGGGATGAGCTCCCAGCAAGGCACTGGAGACCACCTGGATTCGTAGGAGAAAACTCACTGTCTTCACTGAGGCACTCCTGGAGGTGACTAGAAGACGGGTAAGGGCAGTGTCTTTCAGTCAGCCTTGAGGCCGCCACTATCGACCTTTCAAATGGGGAAAAGACTGCCCTCTGCCAGGCTTCTCAATTACCAACTGGATCACCCAGCACATACACCCATCTTCTCTGACAATCCAAGGGAGACCCGTGGAACACAGTTCGGCCTTCTGCGATGAAACTTTTGGATGCAGTGTGTGCTGCATGTGGTGAACGGCACAAACCCCGAACTGCCCTCAGCAGGCCTACCTGGGTGACTTCGGATGTTCCCAATGCCTAGCAATGCTCGGGGTTACTCTCTGCATTACTTCGGGCTGGACCTAAAGTCCAGTTTCCGCATCACCTAGAGAGACGTCGAGCAGGAGTCCCCAAACCGAATTGGAGCCCCGGTGGTTTCTTTCAGGGCCGCTTAGTTTTCCTCAACGTGGCAGACCCGCAGGGAACGAAACCCTGCCAAGAACCGCGTTCCTGGGGCTGTTTCAAAGCTGTGGGACGCTCGCCTCAGAGAACACCTTGGTTCCCGGCCCTTCCAACTGCATAGGGAGGGATGTGCCCAGAGCTGTGTATCCCTTGCTTGTGCTCAGAAGGCTTTGGGTACGCAGTGTACTTCCTTGGAAAGAAGTGCCCACGTGAGAGTCTTGAGCGCTGTGAGGCATACTAAAGCTAAAGCCGTCCACTGACTAAGACCTCCTGGAAACCGGGGCGCCCCTATCTCTGGGAATGGGAAAATGTGCACCTTACCTCGAGACTAGAGGTCACATTTAGTGGGCGCCTTAGCTACAGTATGCTCCTGGGGGTGAGCTCCCCGGAAGGAATCGCAAGCACCTGGTTTCTTTTGGAAAAAGTCACCGCTCCTCAGAGGAATCTGTGGAGTGAATAGTAGCAGGCGGCTTGGAAGCTGCAACGAAGTGGCTTTCCAAAGGGGGAAAGTCGGGCTTCTCCCACATTCTCCCAGTGCCAACTTGAGCCCACGACGCATTTGCCAGCACTCGCTGACTGACACCTGGAGACTTTCAGCAACACTGGGCCTTTCTAGGATCCCACTTCGTTGGACGGGGGGTGTTCTGCGTGCCACGAGGAGCAGCACCCGCTTAATGACTTAGTCAGGCCGAGGGGACCTTGCCTCGTCCAAATGCCTCAGAGTCGTACCGGCTTTTCTGTACTTTCTGTCAGGCTGCACCTGCAGTGTACCTTGCGTCACAATAGTGAGATGACAGGTTAAGGGTTGCCAGGATGCACTTTAGGCTCAGGGATTCTCTCAGTGCCGTTCGGAGGGCCTCCACAGAGGGAGAGCCACGCTGAATGTAATACTGGCCAAAACTTTGTCCCGGGGCTGCCTTACAGCTGTAGACATCAAGCTCTGCAAGCGAGAAGCAGTTCACTGCCCTTCGCTCTGCGTAGCAAGAGCTGACCCCAGCAGTCTGTCCTGTGTTGTGTGGCTCGGAAAACAAAACGGGGACTCCCAGCGCACATGCTCTCCCTCAGAAGGAATTCACACGCGACTCTCTTAGGCCTACGCAAAGCCGCAGAGGAGTTAAAGCACTCTATGGCGTCAGGGTTCATGGAGGTGGCTGCCCACCCAACTTGGCTGATAGGAAGCGCTCGCGCTTCCCTTGAGGCTAGGGGTCACTCTGACTTCACACTTTAGCTAGGGCAAGCGTGGGATGAGCTCCCAGCAAGGCACTGGAGACCACCTGGATTCGTAGGAGAAAACTCACTGTCTTCACTGAGGCACTCCTGGAGGTGACTAGAAGACGGGTAAGGGCAGTGTCTTTCAGTCAGCCTTGAGGCCGCCACTATCGACCTTTCAAATGGGGAAAAGACTGCCCTCTGCCAGGCTTCTCAATTACCAACTGGATCACCCAGCACATACACCCATCTTCTCTGACAATCCAAGGGAGACCCGTGGAACACAGTTCGGCCTTCTGCGATGAAACTTTTGGATGCAGTGTGTGCTGCATGTGGTGAACGGCACAAACCCCGAACTGCCCTCAGCAGGCCTACCTGGGTGACTTCGGATGTTCCCAATGCCTAGCAATGCTCGGGGTTACTCTCTGCATTACTTCGGGCTGGACCTAAAGTCCAGTTTCCGCATCACCTAGAGAGACGTCGAGCAGGAGTCCCCAAACCGAATTGGAGCCCCGGTGGTTTCTTTCAGGGCCGCTTAGTTTTCCTCAACGTGGCAGACCCGCAGGGAACGAAACCCTGCCAAGAACCGCGTTCCTGGGGCTGTTTCAAAGCTGTGGGACGCTCGCCTCAGAGAACACCTTGGTTCCCGGCCCTTCCAACTGCATAGGGAGGGATGTGCCCAGAGCTGTGTATCCCTTGCTTGTGCTCAGAAGGCTTTGGGTACGCAGTGTACTTCCTTGGAAAGAAGTGCCCACGTGAGAGTCTTGAGCGCTGTGAGGCATACTAAAGCTAAAGCCGTCCACTGACTAAGACCTCCTGGAAACCGGGGCGCCCCTATCTCTGGGAATGGGAAAATGTGCACCTTACCTCGAGACTAGAGGTCACATTTAGTGGGCGCCTTAGCTACAGTATGCTCCTGGGGGTGAGCTCCCCGGAAGGAATCGCAAGCACCTGGTTTCTTTTGGAAAAAGTCACCGCTCCTCAGAGGAATCTGTGGAGTGAATAGTAGCAGGCGGCTTGGAAGCTGCAACGAAGTGGCTTTCCAAAGGGGGAAAGTCGGGCTTCTCCCACATTCTCCCAGTGCCAACTTGAGCCCACGACGCATTTGCCAGCACTCGCTGACTGACACCTGGAGACTTTCAGCAACACTGGGCCTTTCTAGGATCCCACTTCGTTGGACGGGGGGTGTTCTGCGTGCCACGAGGAGCAGCACCCGCTTAATGACTTAGTCAGGCCGAGGGGACCTTGCCTCGTCCAAATGCCTCAGAGTCGTACCGGCTTTTCTGTACTTTCTGTCAGGCTGCACCTGCAGTGTACCTTGCGTCACAATAGTGAGATGACAGGTTAAGGGTTGCCAGGATGCACTTTAGGCTCAGGGATTCTCTCAGTGCCGTTCGGAGGGCCTCCACAGAGGGAGAGCCACGCTGAATGTAATACTGGCCAAAACTTTGTCCCGGGGCTGCCTTACAGCTGTAGACATCAAGCTCTGCAAGCGAGAAGCAGTTCACTGCCCTTCGCTCTGCGTAGCAAGAGCTGACCCCAGCAGTCTGTCCTGTGTTGTGTGGCTCGGAAAACAAAACGGGGACTCCCAGCGCACATGCTCTCCCTCAGAAGGAATTCACACGCGACTCTCTTAGGCCTACGCAAAGTCGCAGAAGAGTTAAAGCACTCTATGGAGTCAGGGTTCATGGAGGTGGCTGCCCACCCAACTTGGCTGATAGGAAGCGCTCGCGCTTCCCTTGAGGCTAGGGGTCACTTTGACTTCACACTTTAGCTAGGGCAAGCGTGGGATGAGCTCCCAGCAAGGCACTGGAGACCACCTGGATTCGTAGGAGAAAACTCACTGTCTTCACTGAGGCACTCCTGGAGGTGACTAGAACACGGGTAAGGGCAGTGTCTTTCAGTCAGCCTTGAGGCCGCCACTATCGACCTTTCAAATGGGGAAAAGACTGCCTTCTGCCAGGCTTCTCAATTACCAACTGGATCACCCAGCACATACACCTATCTTCTCTGACAATCCAAGGGAGACCCTTGGAACACAGTTCGGCCTTCTGCGATGAAACTTTTGGATGCAGTGTTTGCTGCATGTGGTGAACGGCACAAACCCCGAACTGCCCTCAGCAGGCCTACCTGGGTGACTTTGGATGTTCCCAATGCCTAGCAATGCTCGGGGTTACTCTCTGCATTACTTCGGGCTGGACCTAAAGTCCAGTTTCCGCATCACCTAGAGAGACGTCGAGCAGGAGTCCCCAAACCGAATTGGAGCCCCGGTGGTTTCTTTCAGGGCCGCTTAGTTTTCCTCAACGTGGCAGACCCGCAGGGAACGAAACCCTGCCAAGAACCGCGTTCCTGGGGCTGTTTCAAAGCTGTGGAACGCTCGCCTCAGAGAACACCTTAGTTCCCGGCCCTTCCAACTGCATAGGGAGGGATGTGCCCAGAGCTGTGTATCCCTTGCTTGTGCTCAGAAGGCTTTGGGTACGCAGTGTACTTCCTTGGAAAGAAGTGCCCACGTGAGAGTCTTGAGCGCTGTGAGGCATACTAAAGCTAAAGCCGTCCACTGACTAAGACCTCCTGGAAACCGGGGCGCCCCTATCTCTGGGAATGGGAAAATGTGCACCTTACCTCGAGACTAGAGGTCACATTTAGTGGGCACCTTAGCTACAGTATGCTCCTGGGGGTGAGCTCCCCGGAAGGAATCGCAAGCACCTGGTTTCTTTTGGAAAAACTCACTGCTCCTCAGAGGAATCTGTGGAGTGAATAGTAGCAGGCATCTTGGAAGCTGCAACGAAGTGGCTTTCCAAAGGGGGAAAGTCGGGCTTCTCCCACATTCTCCCAGTGCCAACTTGAGCCCACGATGCATTTGCCAGCACTCGCTGACTGACACCTGGAGACTTTCAGCAACACTGGGCCTTTCTAGGATCCCACTTCGTTGGACGGGGGGTGTTCTGCGTGCCACGAGGAGCAGCACCCGCTTAATGACTTAGTCAGGCCGAGAGGACCTTGCCTCGTCCAAATGCCTCAGAGTCGTACCGGCTTTTCTGTACTTTCTGTCAGGCTGCACCTGCAGTGTACCTTGCGTCAAAATAGTGAGATGACAGGTTAAGGGTTGCCAGGATGCACTTTAGGCTCAGGGATTCTCTCAGTGCCGTTCGGAGGGCCTCCACAGAGGGAGAGCCACGCTGAATGTAATACTGGCCAAAACTTTGTCCCGGGGCTGCCTTACAGCTGTAGACATCAAGCTCTGCAAGCGAGAAGCAGTTCACTGCCCTTCGCTCTGCGTAGCAAGAGCTGACCCCAGCAGTCTGTCCTGTGTTGTGTGGCTCGGAAAACAAAACGGGGACTCCCAGCGCACATGCTCTCCCTCAGAAGGAATTCACACGCGACTCTCTTAGGCCTACGCAAAGCCGCAGAGGAGTTAAAGCACTCTATGGAGTCAGGGTTCATGGAGGTGGCTGCCCACCCAACTTGGCTGATAGGAAGCGCTCGCACTTCCCTTGAGGCTAGGGGTCACTTTGACTTCACACTTTAGCTAGGGCAAGCGTGGGATGAGCTCCCAGCAAGGCACTGGAGACCACCTGGATTCATAGGAGAAAACTCACTGTCTTCACTGAGGCACTCCTGGAGGTGACTAGAAGACGGGTAAGGGCAGTGTCTTTCAGTCAGCCTTGAGGCCGCCACTATCGACCTTTCAAATGGGGAAAAGACTGCCCTCTGCCAGGCTTCTCAATTACCAACTGGATCACCCAGCACATACACCTATCTTCTCTGACAATCCAAGGGAGACCCGTGGAACACAGTTCGGCCTTCTGCGATGAAACTTTTGGATGCAGTGTGTGCTGCATGTGGTGAACGGCACAAACCCCGAACTGCCCTCAGCAGGCCTACCTGGGTGACTTTGGATGTTCCCAATGCCTAGCAATGCTCGGGGTTACTCTCTGCATTACTTCGGGCTGGACCTAAAGTCCAGTTTCCGCATCACCTAGAGAGACGTCGAGCAGGAGTCCCCAAACCGAATTGGAGCCCCGGTGGTTTCTTTCAGGGCCGCTTAGTTTTCCTCAACGTGGCAGACCCGCAGGGAACGAAACCCTGCCAAGAACCGCGTTCCTGGGGCTGTTTCAAAGCTGTGGAACGCTCGCCTCAGAGAACACCTTAGTTCCCGGCCCTTCCAACTGCATAGGGAGGGATGTGCCCAGAGCTGTGTATTCCTTGCTTGTGCTCAGAAGGCTTTGCGTACGCAGTGTACTTCCTTGGAAAGAAGTGCCCACGTGAGAGTCTTGAGCGCTGTGAGGCATACTAAAGCTAAAGCCGTCCACTGACTAAGACCTCCTGGAAACCGGGGCGCCCCTATCTCTGGGAATGGGAAAATGTGCACCTTACCTCGAGACTAGAGGTCACATTTAGTGGGCACCTTAGCTACAGTATGCTCCTGGGGGTGAGCTCCCCGGAAGGAATCGCAAGCACCTGGTTTCTTTTGGAAAAACTCACTGCTCCTCAGAGGAATCTGTGGAGTGAATAGTAGCAGGCATCTTGGAAGCTGCAACGAAGTGGCTTTCCAAAGGGGGAAAGTCGGGCTTCTCCCACATTCTCCCAGTGCCAACTTGAGCCCACGATGCATTTGCCAGCACTCGCTGACTGACACCTGGAGACTTTCAGCAACACTGGGCCTTTCTAGGATCCCACTTCGTTGGACGGGGGGTGTTCTGCGTGCCACGAGGAGCAGCACCCGCTTAATGACTTAGTCAGGCCGAGGGGACCTTGCCTCGTCCAAATGCCTCAGAGTCGTACCGGCTTTTCTGTACTTTCTGTCAGGCTGCACCTGCAGTGTACCTTGCGTCAAAATAGTGAGATGACAGGTTACGGGTTGCCAGGATGCACTTTAGGCTCAGGGATTCTCTCAGTGCCGTTCGGAGGGCCTCCACAGAGGGAGAGCCACGCTGAATGTAATACTGGCCAAAACTTTGTCCCGGGGCTGCCTTACAGCTGTAGACATCAAGCTCTGCAAGCGAGAAGCAGTTCACTGCCCTTCGCTCTGCGTAGCAAGAGCTGACCCCAGCAGTCTGTCCTGTGTTGTGTGGCTCGGAAAACAAAACGGGGACTCCCAGCGCACATGCTCTCCCTCAGAAGGAATTCACACGCGACTCTCTTAGGCCTACGCAAAGCTGCAGAGGAGTTAAAGAACTCTATGGAGTCAGGGTTCATGGAGGTGGCTGCCCACCCAACTTGGCTGATAGGAAGCGCTCTCACTTCCCTTGAGGCTAGGGATCACTTTGACTTCACACTTTAGCTAGGGCAAGCGTGGGATGAGCTCCCAGCAAGGCACTGGAGACCACCTGGATTCATAGGAGAAAACTCACTGTCTTCACTGAGGCACTCCTGGAGGTGACTAGAAGACGGGTAAGGGCAGTGTCTTTCAGTCAGCCTTGAGGCCGCCACTATCGACCTTTCAAATGGGGAAAAGACTGCCCTCTGCCAGGCTTCTCAATTACCAACTGGATCACCCAGCACATACACCTATCTTCTCTGACAATCCAAGGGAGACCCGTGGAACACAGTTCGGCCTTCTGCGATGAAACTTTTGGATGCAGTGTGTGCTGCATGTGGTGAACGGCACAAACCCCGAACTGCCCTCAGCAGGCCTACCTGGGTGACTTTGGATGTTCCCAATGCCTAGCAATGCTCGGGGTTACTCTCTGCATTACTTCGGGCTGGACCTAAAGTCCAGTTTCCGCATCACCTAGAGAGACGTCGAGCAGGAGTCCCCAAACCGAATTGGAGCCCCGGTGGTTTCTTTCAGGGCCGCTTAGTTTTCCTCAACGTGGCAGACCCGCAGGGAACGAAACCCTGCCAAGAACCACGTTCCTGGGGCTGTTTCAAAGCTGTGGAACGCTCGCCTCAGAGAACACCTTAGTTCCCGGCCCTTCCAACTGCATAGGGAGGGATGTGCCCAGAGCTGTGTATCCCTTGCTTGTGCTCAGAAGGCTTTGGGTATGCAGTGTACTTCCTTGGAAAGAAGTGCCCACGTGAGAGTCTTGAGCGCTGTGAGGCATACTAAAGCTAAAGCCGTCCACTGACTAAGACCTCCTGGAAACCGGGGCACCCCTATCTCTGGGAATGGGAAAATGTGCACCTTACCTCGAGACTAGAGGTCACATTTAGTGGGCACCTTAGCTACAGTATGCTCCTGGGGGTGAGCTCCCCGGAAGGAATCGCAAGCACCTGGTTTCTCTTGGAAAAACTCACTGCTCCTCAGAGGAATCTGTGGAGTGAATAGTAGCAGGCGGCTTGGAAGCTGCAACGAAGTGGCTTTCCAAAGGGGGAAAGTCGGGCTTCTCCCACATTCTCCCAGTGCCAACTTGAGCCCATGACGCATTTGCCAGCACTCGCTGACTGACACCTGGAGACTTTCAGCAACACTGGGCCTTTCTAGGATCCCACTTCGTTGGACGGGGGGTGTTCTGCGTGCCACGAGGAGCAGCACCCGCTTAATGACTTAGTCAGGCCGAGGGGACCTTGCCTCGTCCAAATGCCTCAGAGTCGTACCGGCTTTTCTGTACTTTCTGTCAGGCTGCACCTGCAGTGTACCTTGCGTCACAATAGTGAGATGACAGGTTAAGGGTTGCCAGGATGCACTTTAGGCTCAGGGATTCTCTCAGTGCCGTTCGGAGGGCCTCCACAGAGGGAGAGCCACGCTGAATGTAATACTGGCCAAAACTTTGTCCCGGGGCTGCCTTACAGCTGTAGACATCAAGCTCTGCAAGCGAGAAGCAGTTCACTGCCCTTCGCTCTGCGTAGCAAGAGCTGACCCCAGCAGTCTGTCCTGTGTTGTGTGGCTCGGAAAACAAAACGGGGACTCCCAGCGCACATGCTCTCCCTCAGAAGGAATTCACACGCGACTCTCTTAGGCCTACGCAAAGCCGCAGAGGAGTTAAAGCACTCTATGGAGTCAGGGTTCATGGAGGTGGCTGCCCACCCAACTTGGCTGATAGGAAGCGCTCGCGCTTCCCTTGAGGCTAGGGGTCACTTTGACTTCACACTTTAGCTAGGGCAAGCGTGGGATGAGCTCCCAGCAAGGCACTGGAGACCACCTGGATTCGTAGGAGAAAACTCACTGTCTTCACTGAGGCACTCCTGGAGGTGACTAGAAGACGGGTAAGGGCAGTGTCTTTCAGTCAGCCTTGAGGCCGCCACTATCGACCTTTCAAATGGGGAAAAGACTGCCTTCTGCCAGGCTTCTCAATTACCAACTGGATCACCCAGCACATACACCTATCTTCTCTGACAATCCAAGGGAGACCCTTGGAACACAGTTCGGCCTTCTGCGATGAAACTTTTGGATGCAGTGTTTGCTGCATGTGGTGAACGGCACAAACCCCGAACTGCCCTCAGCAGGCCTACCTGGGTGACTTCGGATGTTCCCAATGCCTAGCAATGCTCGGGGTTACTCTCTGCATTACTTCGGGCTGGACCTAAAGTCCAGTTTCCGCATCACCTAGAGAGACGTCGAGCAGGAGTCCCCAAACCGAATTGGAGCCCCGGTGGTTTCTTTCAGGGCCGCTTAGTTTTCCTCAATGTGGCAGACCCGCAGGGAACGAAACCCTGCCAAGAACCGCGTTCCTGGGGCTGTTTCAAAGCTGTGGAACGCTCGCCACAGAGAACACCTTAGTTCCCGGCCCTTCCAACTGCATAGGGAGGGATGTGCCCAGAGCTGTGTATCCCTTGCTTGTGCTCAGAAGGCTTTGGGTACGCAGTGTACTTCCTTGGAAAGAAGTGCCCACGTGAGAGTCTTGAGCGCTGTGAGGCATACTAAAGCTAAAGCCGTCCACTGACTAAGACCTCCTGGAAACCGGGGCGCCCCTATCTCTGGGAATGGGAAAATGTGCACCTTACCTCGAGACTAGAGGTCACATTTAGTGGGCACCTTAGCTACAGTATGCTCCTGGGGGTGAGCTCCCCGGAAGGAATCGCAAGCACCTGGTTTCTTTTGGAAAAACTCACTGCTCCTCAGAGGAATCTGTGGAGTGAATAGTAGCAGGCATCTTGGAAGCTGCAACGAAGTGGCTTTCCAAAGGGGGAAAGTCGGGCTTCTCCCACATTCTCCCAGTGCCAACTTGAGCCCACGATGCATTTGCCAGCACTCGCTGACTGACACCTGGAGACTTTCAGCAACACTGGGCCTTTCTAGGATCCCACTTCGTTGGACGGGGGGTGTTCTGCGTGCCACGAGGAGCAGCACCCGCTTAATGACTTAGTCAGGCCGAGGGGACCTTGCCTCGTCCAAATGCCTCAGAGTCGTACCGGCTTTTCTGTACTTTCTGTCAGGCTGCACCTGCAGTGTACCTTGCGTCAAAATAGTGAGATGACAGGTTACGGGTTGCCAGGATGCACTTTAGGCTCAGGGATTCTCTCAGTGCCGTTCGGAGGGCCTCCACAGAGGGAGAGCCACGCTGAATGTAATACTGGCCAAAACTTTGTCCCGGGGCTGCCTTACAGCTGTAGACATCAAGCTCTGCAAGCGAGAAGCAGTTCACTGCCCTTCGCTCTGCGTAGCAAGAGCTGACCCCAGCAGTCTGTCCTGTGTTGTGTGGCTCGGAAAACAAAACGGGGACTCCCAGCGCACATGCTCTCCCTCAGAAGGAATTCACACGCGACTCTCTTAGGCCTACGCAAAGCCGCAGAGGAGTTAAAGCACTCTATGGAGTCAGGGTTCATGGAGGTGGCTGCCCACCCAACTTGGCTGATAGGAAGCGCTCGCACTTCCCTTGAGGCTAGGGGTCACTTTGACTTCACACTTTAGCTAGGGCAAGCGTGGGATGAGCTCCCAGCAAGGCACTGGAGACCACCTGGATTCATAGGAGAAAACTCACTGTCTTCACTGAGGCACTCCTGGAGGTGACTAGAAGACGGGTAAGGGCAGTGTCTTTCAGTCAGCCTTGAGGCCGCCACTATCGACCTTTCAAATGGGGAAAAGACTGCCCTCTGCCAGGCTTCTCAATTACCAACAGGATCACCCAGCACATACACCTATCTTCTCTGACAATCCAAGGGAGACCCGTGGAACACAGTTCGGCCTTCTGCGATGAAACTTTTGGATGCAGTGTGTGCTGCATGTGGTGAACGGCACAAACCCCGAACTGCCCTCAGCAGGCCTACCTGGGTGACTTTGGATGTTCCCAATGCCTAGCAATGCTCGGGGTTACTCTCTGCATTACTTCGGGCTGGACCTAAAGTCCAGTTTCCGCATCACCTAGAGAGACGTCGAGCAGGAGTCCCCAAACCGAATTGGAGCCCCGGTGGTTTCTTTCAGGGCCGCTTAGTTTTCCTCAACGTGGCAGACCCGCAGGGAACGAAACCCTGCCAAGAACCACGTTCCTGGGGCTGTTTCAAAGCTGTGAAACGCTCGCATCAGAGAACATCTTAGTTCCCGGCCCTTCCAACTGCATAGGGAGGGATGTGCCCAGAGCTGTGTATTCCTTGCTTGTGCTCAGAAGGCTTTGCGTACGCAGTGTACTTCCTTGGAAAGAAGTGCCCACGTGAGAGTCTTGAGCGCTGTGAGGCATACTAAAGCTAAAGCCGTCCACTGACTAAGACCTCCTGGAAACCGGGGCGCCCCTATCTCTGGGAATGGGAAAATGTGCACCTTACCTCGAGACTAGAGGTCACATTTAGTGGGCACCTTAGCTACAGTATGCTCCTGGGGGTGAGCTCCCCGGAAGGAATCGCAAGCACCTGGTTTCTTTTGGAAAAACTCACTGCTCCTCAGAGGAATCTGTGGAGTGAATAGTAGCAGGCGGCTTGGAAGCTGCAACGAAGTGGCTTTCCAAAGGGGGAAAGTCGGGCTTCTCCCACATTCTCCCAGTGCCAACTTGAGCCCACGATGCATTTGCCAGCACTCGCTGACTGACACCTGGAGACTTTCAGCAACACTGGGCCTTTCTAGGATCCCACTTCGTTGGACGGGGGGTGTTCTGCGTGCCACGAGGAGCAGCACCCGCTTAATGACTTAGTCAGGCCGAGGGGACCTTGCCTCGTCCAAATGCCTCAGAGTCGTACCGGCTTTTCTGTACTTTCTGTCAGGCTGCACCTGCAGTGTACCTTGCGTCAAAATAGTGAGATGACAGGTTACGGGTTGCCAGGATGCACTTTAGGCTCAGGGATTCTCTCAGTGCTGTTCGGAGGGCCTCCACAGAGGGAGAGCCACGCTGAATGTAATACTGGCCAAAACTTTGTCCCGGGGCTGCCTTACAGCTGTAGACATCAAGCTCTGCAAGCGAGAAGCAGTTCACTGCCCTTCGCTCTGCGTAGCAAGAGCTGACCCCAGCAGTCTGTCCTGTGTTGTGTGGCTCGGAAAACAAAACGGGGACTCCCAGCGCACATGCTCTCCATCAGAAGGAATTCACACGCGACTCTCTTAGGCCTACGCAAAGCCGCAGAGGAGTTAAAGCACTCTATGGAGTCAGGGTTCATGGAGGTGGCTGCCCACCCAACTTGGCTGATAGGAAGCGCTCGCACTTCCCTTGAGGCTAGGGGTCACTTTGACTTCACACTTTAGCTAGGGCAAGCGTGGGATGAGCTCCCAGCAAGGCACTGGAGACCACCTGGATTCATAGGAGAAAACTCACTGTCTTCACTGAGGCACTCCTGGAGGTGACTAGAAGACGGGTAAGGGCAGTGTCTTTCAGTCAGCCTTGAGGCCGCCACTATCGACCTTTCAAATGGGGAAAAGACTGCCCTCTGCCAGGCTTCTCAATTACCAACTGGATCACCCAGCACATACACCTATCTTCTCTGACAATCCAAGGGAGACCCGTGGAACACAGTTCGGCCTTCTGCGATGAAACTTTTGGATGCAGTGTGTGCTGCATGTGGTGAAAGGCACAAACCCCGAACTGCCCTCAGCAGGCCTACCTGGGTGACTTTGGATGTTCCCAATGCCTAGCAATGCTCGGGGTTACTCTCTGCATTACTTCGGGCTGGACCTAAAGTCCAGTTTCCGCATCACCTAGAGAGACGTCGAGCAGGAGTCCCCAAACCGAATTGGAGCCCCGGTGGTTTCTTTCAGGGCCGCTTAGTTTTCCTCAACGTGGCAGACCCGCAGGGAACGAAACCCTGCCAAGAACCGCGTTCCTGGGGCTGTTTCAAAGCTGTGGAACGCTCGCCTCAGAGAACACCTTAGTTCCCGGCCCTTCCAACTGCATAGGGAGGGATGTGCCCAGAGCTGTGTATCCCTTGCTTGTGCTCAGAAGGCTTTGGGTACGCAGTGTACTTCCTTGGAAAGAAGTGCCCACGTGAGAGTCTTGAGCGCTGTGAGGCATACTAAAGCTAAAGCCGTCCACTGACTAAGACCTCCTGGAAACCGGGGCGCCCCTATCTCTGGGAATGGGAAAATGTGCACCTTACCTCGAGACTAGAGGTCACATTTAGTGGGCACCTTAGCTACAGTATGCTCCTGGGGGTGAGCTCCCCGGAAGGAATCGCAAGCACCTGGTTTCTTTTGGAAAAACTCACTGCTCCTCAGAGGAATCTGTGGAGTGAATAGTAGCAGGCGGCTTGGAAGCTGCAACGAAGTGGCTTTCCAAAGGGGGAAAGTCGGGCTTCTCCCACATTCTCCCAGTGCCAACTTGAGCCCACGACGCATTTGCCAGCACTCGCTGACTGACACCTGGAGACTTTCAGCAACACTGGGCCTTTCTAGGATCCCACTTCGTTGGACGGGGGGTGTTCTGCGTGCCACGAGGAGCAGCACCCGCTTAATGACTTAGTCAGGCCGAGGGGACCTTGCCTCGTCCAAATGCCTCAGAGTCGTACCGGCTTTTCTGTACTTTCTGTCAGGCTGCACCTGCAGTGTACCTTGCGTCACAATAGTGAGATGACAGGTTAAGGGTTGCCAGGATGCACTTTAGGCTCAGGGATTCTCTCAGTGCCGTTCGGAGGGCCTCCACAGAGGGAGAGCCACGCTGAATGTAATACTGGCCAAAACTTTGTCCCGGGGCTGCCTTACAGCTGTAGACATCAAGCTCTGCAAGCGAGAAGCAGTTCACTGCCCTTCGCTCTGCGTAGCAAGAGCTGACCCCAGCAGTCTGTCCTGTGTTGTGTGGCTCGGAAAACAAAACGGGGACTCCCAGCGCACATGCTCTCCCTCAGAAGGAATTCACACGCGACTCTCTTAGGCCTACGCAAAGCCGCAGAGGAGTTAAAGCACTCTATGGAGTCAGGGTTCATGGAGGTGGCTGCCCACCCAACTTGGCTGATAGGAAGCGCTCGCGCTTCCCTTGAGGCTAGGGGTCACTTTGACTTCACACTTTAGCTAGGGCAAGCGTGGGATGAGCTCCCAGCAAGGCACTGGAGACCACCTGGATTCGTAGGAGAAAACTCACTGTCTTCACTGAGGCACTCCTGGAGGTGACTAGAAGACGGGTAAGGGCAGTGTCTTTCAGTCAGCCTTGAGGCCGCCACTATCGACCTTTCAAATGGGGAAAAGACTGCCTTCTGCCAGGCTTCTCAATTACCAACTGGATCACCCAGCACATACACCTATCTTCTCTGACAATCCAAGGGAGACCCTTGGAACACAGTTCGGCCTTCTGCGATGAAACTTTTGGATGCAGTGTTTGCTGCATGTGGTGAACGGCACAAACCCCGAACTGCCCTCAGCAGGCCTACCTGGGTGACTTCGGATGTTCCCAATGCCTAGCAATGCTCGGGGTTACTCTCTGCATTACTTCGGGCTGGACCTAAAGTCCAGTTTCCGCATCACCTAGAGAGACGTCGAGCAGGAGTCCCCAAACCGAATTGGAGCCCCGGTGGTTTCTTTCAGGGCCGCTTAGTTTTCCTCAACGTGGCAGACCCGCAGGGAACGAAACCCTGCCAAGAACCGCGTTCCTGGGGCTGTTTCAAAGCTGTGGAACGCTCGCCTCAGAGAACACCTTAGTTCCCGGCCCTTCCAACTGCATAGGGAGGGATGTGCCCAGAGCTGTGTATTCCTTGCTTGTGCTCAGAAGGCTTTGCGTACGCAGTGTACTTCCTTGGAAAGAAGTGCCCACGTGAGAGTCTTGAGCGCTGTGAGGCATACTAAAGCTAAAGCCGTCCACTGACTAAGACCTCCTGGAAACCGGGGCGCCCCTATCTCTGGGAATGGGAAAATGTGCACCTTACCTCGAGACTAGAGGTCACATTTAGTGGGCACCTTAGCTACAGTATGCTCCTGGGGGTGAGCTCCCCGGAAGGAATCGCAAGCACCTGGTTTCTTTTGGAAAAACTCACTGCTCCTCAGAGGAATCTGTGGAGTGAATAGTAGCAGGCGGCTTGGAAGCTGCAACGAAGTGGCTTTCCAAAGGGGGAAAGTCGGGCTTCTCCCACATTCTCCCAGTGCCAACTTGAGCCCACGACGCATTTGCCAGCACTCGCTGACTGACACCTCGAGACTTTCAGCAACACTGGGCCTTTCTAGGATCCCACTTCGTTGGACGGGGGGTGTTCTGCGTGCCACGAGGAGCAGCACCCGCTTAATGACTTAGTCAGGCCGAGGGGACCTTGCCTCGTCCAAATGCCTCAGAGTCGTACCGGCTTTTCTGTACTTTCTGTCAGGCTGCACCTGCAGTGTACCTTGCGTCACAATAGTGAGATGACAGGTTAAGGGTTGCCAGGATGCACTTTAGGCTCAGGGATTCTCTCAGTGCCGTTCGGAGGGCCTCCACAGAGGGAGAGCCACGCTGAATGTAATACTGGCCAAAACTTTGTCCCGGGGCTGCCTTACAGCTGTAGACATCAAGCTCTGCAAGCGAGAAGCAGTTCACTGCCCTTCGCTCTGCGTAGCAAGAGCTGACCCCAGCAGTCTGTCCTGTGTTGTGTGGCTCGGAAAACAAAACGGGGACTCCCAGCGCACATGCTCTCCATCAGAAGGAATTCACACGCGACTCTCTTAGGCCTACGCAAAGCCGCAGAGGAGTTAAAGCACTCTATGGAGTCAGGGTTCATGGAGGTGGCTGCCCACCCAACTTGGCTGATAGGAAGCGCTCGCACTTCCCTTGAGGCTAGGGGTCACTTTGACTTCACACTTTAGCTAGGGCAAGCGTGGGATGAGCTCCCAGCAAGGCACTGGAGACCACCTGGATTCATAGGAGAAAACTCACTGTCTTCACTGAGGCACTCCTGGAGGTGACTAGAAGACGGGTAAGGGCAGTGTCTTTCAGTCAGCCTTGAGGCCGCCACTATCGACCTTTCAAATGGGGAAAAGACTGCCCTCTGCCAGGCTTCTCAATTACCAACTGGATCACCCAGCACATACACCTATCTTCTCTGACAATCCAAGGGAGACCCGTGGAACACAGTTCGGCCTTCTGCGATGAAACTTTTGGATGCAGTGTGTGCTGCATGTGGTGAACGGCACAAACCCCGAACTGCCCTCAGCAGGCCTACCTGGGTGACTTTGGATGTTCCCAATGCCTAGCAATGCTCGGGGTTACTCTCTGCATTACTTCGGGCTGGACCTAAAGTCCAGTTTCCGCATCACCTAGAGAGACGTCGAGCAGGAGTCCCCAAACCGAATTGGAGCCCCGGTGGTTTCTTTCAGGGCCGCTTAGTTTTCCTCAACGTGGCAGACCCGCAGGGAACGAAACCCTGCCAAGAACCGCGTTCCTGGGGCTGTTTCAAAGCTGTGGAACGCTCGCCTCAGAGAACACCTTAGTTCCCGGCCCTTCCAACTGCATAGGGAGGGATGTGCCCAGAGCTGTGTATCCCTTGCTTGTGCTCAGAAGGCTTTGGGTACGCAGTGTACTTCCTTGGAAAGAAGTGCCCACGTGAGAGTCTTGAGCGCTGTGAGGCATACTAAAGCTAAAGCCGTCCACTGACTAAGACCTCCTGGAAACCGGGGCGCCCCTATCTCTGGGAATGGGAAAATGTGCACCTTACCTCGAGACTAGAGGTCACATTTAGTGGGCACCTTAGCTACAGTATGCTCCTGGGGGTGAGCTCCCCGGAAGGAATCGCAAGCACCTGGTTTCTTTTGGAAAAACTCACTGCTCCTCAGAGGAATCTGTGGAGTGAATAGTAGCAGGCGGCTTGGAAGCTGCAACGAAGTGGCTTTCCAAAGGGGGAAAGTCGGGCTTCTCCCACATTCTCCCAGTGCCAACTTGAGCCCACGACGCATTTGCCAGCACTCGCTGACTGACACCTGGAGACTTTCAGCAACACTGGGCCTTTCTAGGATCCCACTTCGTTGGACGGGCGGTGTTCTGCGTGCCACGAGGAGCAGCACCCGCTTAATGACTTAGTCAGGCCGAGGGGACCTTGCCTCGTCCAAATGCCTCAGAGTCGTACCGGCTTTTCTGTACTTTCTGTCAGGCTGCACCTGCAGTGTACCTTGCGTCACAATAGTGAGATGACAGGTTAAGGGTTGCCAGGATGCACTTTAGGCTCAGGGATTCTCTCAGTGCCGTTCGGAGGGCCTCCACAGAGGGAGAGCCACGCTGAATGTAATACTGGCCAAAACTTTGTCCCGGGGCTGCCTTACAGCTGTAGACATCAAGCTCTGCAAGCGAGAAGCAGTTCACTGCCCTTCGCTCTGCGTAGCAAGAGCTGACCCCAGCAGTCTGTCCTGTGTTGTGTGGCTCGGAAAACAAAACGGGGACTCCCAGCGCACATGCTCTCCCTCAGAAGGAATTCACACGCGACTCTCTTAGGCCTACGCAAAGCCGCAGAGGAGTTAAAGCACTCTATGGAGTCAGGGTTCATGGAGGTGGCTGCCCACCCAACTTGGCTGATAGGAAGCGCTCGCGCTTCCCTTGAGGCTAGGGGTCACTTTGACTTCACACTTTAGCTAGGGCAAGCGTGGGATGAGCTCCCAGCAAGGCACTGGAGACCACCTGGATTCGTAGGAGAAAACTCACTGTCTTCACTGAGGCACTCCTGGAGGTGACTAGAAGACGGGTAAGGGCAGTGTCTTTCAGTCAGCCTTGAGGCCGCCACTATCGACCTTTCAAATGGGGAAAAGACTGCCTTCTGCCAGGCTTCTCAATTACCAACTGGATCACCCAGCACATACACCTATCTTCTCTGACAATCCAAGGGAGACCCTTGGAACACAGTTCGGCCTTCTGCGATGAAACTTTTGGATGCAGTGTTTGCTGCATGTGGTGAACGGCACAAACCCCGAACTGCCCTCAGCAGGCCTACCTGGGTGACTTCGGATGTTCCCAATGCCTAGCAATGCTCGGGGTTACTCTCTGCATTACTTCGGGCTGGACCTAAAGTCCAGTTTCCGCATCACCTAGAGAGACGTCGAGCAGGAGTCCCCAAACCGAATTGGAGCCCCGGTGGTTTCTTTCAGGGCCGCTTAGTTTTCCTCAACGTGGCAGACCCGCAGGGAACGAAACCCTGCCAAGAACCGCGTTCCTGGGGCTGTTTCAAAGCTGTGGAACGCTCGCCTCAGAGAACACCTTAGTTCCCGGCCCTTCCAACTGCATAGGGAGGGATGTGCCCAGAGCTGTGTATCCCTTGCTTGTGCTCAGAAGGCTTTGGGTACGCAGTGTACTTCCTTGGAAAGAAGTGCCCACGTGAGAGTCTTGAGCGCTGTGAGGCATACTAAAGCTAAAGCCGTCCACTGACTAAGACCTCCTGGAAACCGGGGCGCCCCTATCTCTGGGAATGGGAAAATGTGCACCTTACCTCGAGACTAGAGGTCACATTTAGTGGGCACCTTAGCTACAGTATGCTCCTGGGGGTGAGCTCCCCGGAAGGAATCGCAAGCACCTGGTTTCTTTTGGAAAAACTCACTGCTCCTCAGAGGAATCTGTGGAGTGAATAGTAGCAGGCGGCTTGGAAGCTGCAACGAAGTGGCTTTCCAAAGGGGGAAAGTCGGGCTTCTCCCACATTCTCCCAGTGCCAACTTGAGCCCACGACGCATTTGCCAGCACTCGCTGACTGACACCTGGAGACTTTCAGCAACACTGGGCCTTTCTAGGATCCCACTTCGTTGGACGGGGGGTGTTCTGCGTGCCACGAGGAGCAGCACCCGCTTAATGACTTAGTCAGGCCGAGGGGACCTTGCCTCGTCCAAATGCCTCAGAGTCGTACCGGCTTTTCTGTACTTTCTGTCAGGCTGCACCTGCAGTGTACCTTGCGTCACGATAGTGAGATGACAGGTTAAGGGTTGCCAGGATGCACTTTAGGCTCAGGGATTCTCTCAGTGCCGTTCGGAGGGCCTCCACAGAGGGAGAGCCACGCTGAATGTAATACTGGCCAAAACTTTGTCCCGGGGCTGCCTTACAGCTGTAGACATCAAGCTCTGCAAGCGAGAAGCAGTTCACTGCCCTTCGCTCTGCGTAGCAAGTGCTGACCCCAGCAGTCTGTCCTGTGTTGTGTGGCTCGGAAAACAAAACGGGGACTCCCAGCGCACTTGCTCTCCCTCAGAAGGAATTCACACGCGACTCTCTTAGGCCTACGCAAAGCCGCAGAGGAGTTAAAGCACTCTATGGAGTCACGGTTCATGGAGGTGGCTGCCCACCCAACTTGGCTGATAGGAAGCGCTCGCGCTTCCCTTGAGGCTAGGGGTCACTTTGACTTCACACTTTAGCTAGGGCAAGCGTGGGATGAGCTCCCAGCAAGGCACTGGAGACCACCTGGATTCGTAGGAGAAAACTCACTGTCTTCACTGAGGCACTCCTGGAGGTGACTAGAAGACGGGTAAGGGCAGTGTCTTTCAGTCAGCCTTGAGGCCGCCACTATCGACCTTTCAAATGGGGAAAAGACTGCCCTCTGCCAGGCTTCTCAATTACCAACTGGATCACCCAGCACATACACCTATCTTCTCTGACAATCCAAGGGAGACCCGTGGAACACAGTTCGGCCTTCTGCGATGAAACTTTTGGATGCAGTGTGTGCTGCATGTGGTGAACGGCACAAACACCGAACTGCCCTCAGCAGGCCTACCTGGGTGACTTTGGATGTTCCCAATGCCTAGCAATGCTCGGGGTTACTCTCTGCATTACTTCGGGCTGGACGTAAAGTCCAGTTTCCGCATCACCTAGAGAGACGTCGAGCAGGAGTCCCCAAACCGAATTGGAGCCCCGGTGGTTTCTTTCAGGGCCGCTTAGTTTTCCTCAACGTGGCAGACCCGCAGGGAACGAAACCCTGCCAAGAACCACGTTCCTGGGGCTGTTTCAAAGCTGTGGAACGCTCGCCTCAGAGAACACCTTAGTTCCCGGCCCTTCCAACTGCATAGGGAGGGATGTGCCCAGAGCTGTGTATCCCTTGCTTGTGCTCAGAAGGCTTTGGGTACGCAGTGTACTTCCTTGGAAAGAAGTGCCCACGTGAGAGTCTTGAGCGCTGTGAGGCATACTAAAGCTAAAGCCGTCCACTGACTAAGACCTCCTGGAAACCGGGGCGCCCCTATCTCTGGGAATGGGAAAATGTGCACCTTACCTCGAGACTAGAGGTCACATTTAGTGGGCACCTTAGCTACAGTATGCTCCTGGGGGTGAGCTCCCCGGAAGGAATCGCAAGCACCTGGTTTCTTTTGGAAAAACTCACCGCTCCTCAGAGGAATTTGTGGAATGAATAGTAGCAGGCGGCTTGTAAGCTGCAACGAAGTGGCTTTCCAAAGGGGGTAAGTCGGGCTTCTCCCACATTCTCCCAGTGCCAACTTGAGCCCACGACGCATTTGCCAGCACTCTCTGACTGACACCTGGAGACTTTCAGCAACACTGGGCCTTTCTAGGATCCCACTTCGTTGGACGGGGGGTGTTCTGCGTGCCACGAGGAGCAGCACCCGCTTAATGACTTAGTCAGGCCGAGGGGACCTTGCCTCGTCCAAATGCCTCAGAGTCGTACCGGCTTTTCTGTACTTTCTGTCAGGCTGCACCTGCAGTGTACCTTGCGTCAAAATAGTGAGATGACAGGTTACGGGTTGCCAGGATGCACTTTAGGCTCAGGGATTCTCTCAGTGCCGTTCGGAGGGCCTCCACAGAGGGAGAGCCACGCTGAATGTAATACTGGCCAAAACTTTGTCCCGGGGCTGCCTTACAGCTGTAGACATCAAGCTCTGCAAGCGAGAAGCAGTTCACTGCCCTTCGCTCTGCGTAGCAAGAGCTGACCCCAGCAGTCTGTCCTGTGTTGTGTGGCTCGGAAAACAAAACGGGGACTCCCAGCGCACATGCTCTCCCTCAGAAGGAATTCACACGCGACTCTCGTAGGCCTACGCAAAGCCGCAGAGGAGTTAAAGCACTCTATGGAGTCAGGGTTCATGGAGGTGGCTGCCCACCCAACTTGGCTGATAGGAAGCGCTCGCGCTTCCCTTGAGGCTAGGGGTCACTTTGACTTCACACTTTAGCTAGGGCAAGCGTGGGATGAGCTCCCAGCAAGGCACTGGAGACCACCTGGATTCGTAGGAGAAAACTCACTGTCTTCACTGAGGCACTCCTGGAGGTGACTAGAAGACGGGTAAGGGCAGTGTCTTTCAGTCAGCCTTGAGGCCGCCACTATCGACCTTTCAAATGGGGAAAAGGCTGCCTTCTGCCAGGCTTCTCAATTACCAACTGGATCACCCAGCACATACACCTATCTTCTCTGACAATCCAAGGGAGACCCGTGGAACACAGTTGGGCCTTCTGCGATGAAACTTTTGGATGCAGTGTGTGCTGCATGTGGTGAACGGCACAAACCCCGAACTGCCCTCAGCAGGCCTACCTGGGTGACTTTGGATGTTCCCAATGCCTAGCAATGCTCGGGGTTACTCTCTGCATTACTTCGGGCTGGACCTAAAGTCCAGTTTCCGCATCACCTAGAGAGACGTCGAGCAGGAGTCCCCAAACCGAATTGGAGCCCCGGTGGTTTCTTTCAGGGCCGCTTAGTTTTCCTCAACGTGGCAGACCCGCAGGGAACGAAACCCTGCCAAGAACCACGATCCTGGGGCTGTTTCAAAGCTGTGAAACGCTCGCCTCAGAGAACACCTTAGTTCCCGGCCCTTCCAACTGCATAGGGAGGGATGGGCCCAGAGCTGTGTATTCCTTGCTTGTGCTCAGAAGAATTTGCGTACGCAGTGTACTTCCTTGGAAAGAAGTGCCCACGTGAGAGTCTTGAGCGCTGTGAGGCATACTAAAGCTAAAGCCGTCCACTGACTAAGACCTCCTGGAAACCGGGGCGCCCCTATCTCTGGGAATGGGAAAATGTGCACCTTACCTCGAGACTAGAGGTCACATTTAGTGGGCACCTTAGCTACAGTATGCTCCTGGGGGTGAGCTCCCCGGAAGGAATCGCAAGCACCTGGTTTCTTTTGGAAAAACTCACTGCTCCTCAGAGGAATCTGTGGAGTGAATAGTAGCAGGCATCTTGGAAGCTGCAACGAAGTGGCTTTCCAAAGGGGGAAAGTCGGGCTTCTCCCACATTCTCCCAGTGCCAACTTGAGCCCACGATGCATTTGCCAGCACTCGCTGACTGACACCTGGAGACTTTCAGCAACACTGGGCCTTTCTAGGATCCCACTTCGTTGGACGGGGGGTGTTCTGCGTGCCACGAGGAGCAGCACCCGCTTAATGACTTAGTCAGGCCGAGGGGACCTTGCCTCGTCCAAATGCCTCAGAGTCGTACCGGCTTTTCTGTACTTTCTGTCAGGCTGCACCTGCAGTGTACCTTGCGTCACAATAGTGAGATGACAGGTTACGGGTTGCCAGGATGCACTTTAGGCTCAGGGATTCTCTCAGTGCCGTTCGGAGGGCCTCCACAGAGGGAGAGCCACGCTGAATGTAATACTGGCCAAAACTTTGTCCCGGGGCTGCCTTACAGCTGTAGACATCAAGCTCTGCAAGCGAGAAGCAGTTCACTGCCCTTCGCTCTGCGTAGCAAGTGCTGACCCCAGCAGTCTGTCCTGTGTTGTGTGGCTCGGAAAACAAAACGGGGACTCCCAGCGCACATGCTCTCCCTCAGAAGGAATTCACACGCGACTCTCTTAGGCCTACGCAAAGCCGCAGAGGAGTTAAAGCACTCTATGGAGTCAGGGTTCATGGAGGTGGCTGCCCACCCAACTTGGCTGATAGGAAGCGCTCGCGCTTCCCTTGAGGCTAGGGGTCACTTTGACTTCACACTTTAGCTAGGGCAAGCGTGGGATGAGCTCCCAGCAAGGCACTGGAGACCACCTGGATTCGTAGGAGAAAACTCACTGTCTTCACTGAGGCACTCCTGGAGGTGACTAGAAGACGGGTAAGGGCAGTGTCTTTCAGTCAGCCTTGAGGCTGCCACTATCGACCTTTCAAATGGGGAAAAGACTGCCCTCTGCCAGGCTTCTCAATTACCAACTGGATCACCCAGCACATACACCTATCTTCTCTGACAATCCAAGGGAGACCCGTGGAACACAGTTCGGCCTTCTGCGATGAAACTTTTGGATGCAGTGTGTGCTGCATGTGGTGAACGGCACAAACACCGAACTGCCCTCAGCAGGCCTACCTGGGTGACTTTGGATGTTCCCAATGCCTAGCAATGCTCGGGGTTACTCTCTGCATTACTTCGGGCTGGACGTAAAGTCCAGTTTCCGCATCACCTAGAGAGACGTCGAGCAGGAGTCCCCAAACCGAATTGGAGCCCCGGTGGTTTCTTTCAGGGCCGCTTAGTTTTCCTCAACGTGGCAGACCCGCAGGGAACGAAACCCTGCCAAGAACCACGTTCCTGGGGCTGTTTCAAAGCTGTGGAACGCTCGCCTCAGAGAACACCTTAGTTCCCGGCCCTTCCAACTGCATAGGGAGGGATGTGCCCAGAGCTGTGTATCCCTTGCTTGTGCTCAGAAGGCTTTGGGTACGCAGTGTACTTCCTTGGAAAGAAGTGCCCACGTGAGAGTCTTGAGCGCTGTGAGGCATACTAAAGCTAAAGCCGTCCACTGACTAAGACCTCCTGGAAACCGGGGCGCCCCTATCTCTGGGAATGGGAAAATGTGCACCTTACCTCGAGACTAGAGGTCACATTTAGTGGGCACCTTAGCTACAGTATGCTCCTGGGGGTGAGCTCCCCGGAAGGAATCGCAAGCACCTGGTTTCTTTTGGAAAAACTCACCGCTCCTCAGAGGAATTTGTGGAATGAATAGTAGCAGGCGGCTTGTAAGCTGCAACGAAGTGGCTTTCCAAAGGGGGTAAGTCGGGCTTCTCCCACATTCTCCCAGTGCCAACTTGAGCCCACGACGCATTTGCCAGCACTCTCTGACTGACACCTGGAGACTTTCAGCAACACTGGGCCTTTCTAGGATCCCACTTCGTTGGACGGGGGGTGTTCTGCGTGCCACGAGGAGCAGCACCCGCTTAATGACTTAGTCAGGCCGAGGGGACCTTGCCTCGTCCAAATGCCTCAGAGTCGTACCGGCTTTTCTGTACTTTCTGTCAGGCTGCACCTGCAGTGTACCTTGCGTCAAAATAGTGAGATGACAGGTTACGGGTTGCCAGGATGCACTTAAGGCTCAGGGATTCTCTCAGTGCCGTTCGGAGGGCCTCCACAGAGGGAGAGCCACGCTGAATGTAATACTGGCCAAAACTTTGTCCCGGGGCTGCCTTACAGCTGTAGACATCAAGCTCTGCAAGCGAGAAGCAGTTCACTGCCCTTCGCTCTGCGTAGCAAGAGCTGACCCCAGCAGTCTGTCCTGTGTTGTGTGGCTCGGAAAACAAAACGGGGACTCCCAGCGCACATGCTCTCCCTCAGAAGGAATTCACACGCGACTCTCTTAGGCCTACGCAAAGCCGCAGAGGAGTTAAAGCACTCTATGGAGTCAGGGTTCATGGAGGTGGCTGCCCACCCAACTTGGCTGATAGGAAGCGCTCGCACTTCCCTTGAGGCTAGGGGTCACTTTGACTTCACACTTTAGCTAGGGCAAGCGTGGGATGAGCTCCCAGCAAGGCACTGGAGACCACCTGGATTCATAGGAGAAAACTCACTGTCTTCACTGAGGCACTCCTGGAGGTGACTAGAAGACGGGTAAGGGCAGTGTCTTTCAGTCAGCCTTGAGGCCGCCACTATCGACCTTTCAAATGGGGAAAAGACTGCCCTCTGCCAGGCTTCTCAATTACCAACTGGATCACCCAGCACATACACCTATCTTCTCTGACAATCCAAGGGAGACCCGTGGAACACAGTTCGGCCTTCTGCGATGAAACTTTTGGATGCAGTGTGTGCTGCATGTGGTGAACGGCACAAACCCCGAACTGCCCTCAGCAGGCCTACCTGGGTGACTTTGGATGTTCCCAATGCCTAGCAATGCTCGGGGTTACTCTCTGCATTACTTCGGGCTGGACCTAATGTCCAGTTTCCGCATCACCTAGAGAGACGTCGAGCAGGAGTCCCCAAACCGAATTGGAGCCCCGGTGGTTTCTTTCAGGGCCGCTTAGTTTTCCTCAACGTGGCAGACCCGCAGGGAACGAAACCCTGCCAAGAACCACGTTCCTGGGGCTGTTTCAAAGCTGTGGAACGCTCGCCTCAGAGAACACCTTAGTTCCCGGCCCTTCCAACTGCATAGGGAGGGATGTGCCCAGAGCTGTGTATCCCTTGCTTGTGCTCAGAAGGCTTTGGTTACGCAGTGTACTTCCTTGGAAAGAAGTGCCCACGTGAGAGTCTTGAGCGCTGTGAGGCATACTAAAGCTAAAGCCGTCCACTGACTAAGACCTCCTGGAAACCGGGGCACCCCTATCTCTGGGAATGGGAAAATGTGCACCTTACCTCGAGACTAGAGGTCACATTTAGTGGGCACCTTAGCTACAGTATGCTCCTGGGGGTGAGCTCCCCGGAAGGAATCGCAAGCACCTGGTTTCTTTTGGAAAAACTCACTGCTCCTCAGAGGAATCTGTGGAGTGAATAGTAGCAGGCGGCTTGGAAGCTGCAACGAAGTGGCTTTCCAAAGGGGGAAAGTCGGGCTTCTCCCACATTCTCCCAGTGCCAACTTGAGCCCATGACGCATTTGCCAGCACTCGCTGACTGACACCTGGAGACTTTCAGCAACACTGGGCCTTTCTAGGATCCCACTTCGTTGGACGGGGGGTGTTCTGCGTGCCACGAGGAGCAGCACCCGCTTAATGACTTAGTCAGGCCGAGGGGACCTTGCCTCGTCCAAATGCCTCAGAGTCGTACCGGCTTTTCTGTACTTTCTGTCAGGCTGCACCTGCAGTGTACCTTGCGTCACAATAGTGAGATGACAGGTTACGGGTTGCCAGGATGCACTTTAGGCTCAGGGATTCTCTCAGTGCCGTTCGGAGGGCCTCCACAGAGGGAGAGCCACGCTGAATGTAATACTGGCCAAAACTTTGTCCCGGGGCTGCCTTACAGCTGTAGACATCAAGCTCTGCAAGCGAGAAGCAGTTCACTGCCCTTCGCTCTGCGTAGCAAGAGCTGACCCCAGCAGTCTGTCCTGTGTTGTGTGGCTCGGAAAACAAAACGGGGACTCCCAGCGCACATGCTCTCCCTCAGAAGGAATTCACACGCGACTCTCTTAGGCCTACGCAAAGCCGCAGAGGAGTTAAAGCACTCTATGGAGTCAGGGTTCATGGAGGTGGCTGCCCACCCAACTTGGCTGATAGGAAGCGCTCGCGCTTCCCTTGAGGCTAGGGGTCACTTTGACTTCACACTTTAGCTAGGGCAAGCGTGGGATGAGCTCCCAGCAAGGCACTGGAGACCACCTGGATTCGTAGGAGAAAACTCACTGTCTTCACTGAGGCACTCCTGGAGGTGACTAGAAGACGGGTAAGGGCAGTGTCTTTCAGTCAGCCTTGAGGCCGCCACTATCGACCTTTCAAATGGGGAAAAGACTGCCTTCTGCCAGGCTTCTCAATTACCAACTGGATCACCCAGCACATACACCTATCTTCTCTGACAATCCAAGGGAGACCCTTGGAACACAGTTCGGCCTTCTGCGATGAAACTTTTGGATGCAGTGTTTGCTGCATGTGGTGAACGGCACAAACCCCGAACTGCCCTCAGCAGGCCTACCTGGGTGACTTCGGATGTTCCCAATGCCTAGCAATGCTCGGGGTTACTCTCTGCATTACTTCGGGCTGGACCTAAAGTCCAGTTTCCGCATCACCTAGAGAGACGTCGAGCAGGAGTCCCCAAACCGAATTGGAGCCCCGGTGGTTTCTTTCAGGGCCGCTTAGTTTTCCTCAACGTGGCAGACCCGCAGGGAACGAAACCCTGCCAAGAACCGCGTTCCTGGGGCTGTTTCAAAGCTGTGGAACGCTCGCCTCAGAGAACACCTTAGTTCCCGGCCCTTCCAACTGCATAGGGAGGGATGTGCCCAGAGCTGTGTATTCCTTGCTTGTGCTCAGAAGGCTTTGCGTACGCAGTGTACTTCCTTGGAAAGAAGTGCCCACGTGAGAGTCTTGAGCGCTGTGAGGCATACTAAAGCTAAAGCCGTCCACTGACTAAGACCTCCTGGAAACCGGGGCGCCCCTATCTCTGGGAATGGGAAAATGTGCACCTTACCTCGAGACTAGAGGTCACATTTAGTGGGCACCTTAGCTACAGTATGCTCCTGGGGGTGAGCTCCCCGGAAGGAATCGCAAGCACCTGGTTTCTTTTGGAAAAACTCACTGCTCCTCAGAGGAATCTGTGGAGTGAATAGTAGCAGGCGGCTTGGAAGCTGCAACGAAGTGGCTTTCCAAAGGGGGAAAGTCGGGCTTCTCCCACATTCTCCCAGTGCCAACTTGAGCCCACGACGCATTTGCCAGCACTCGCTGACTGACACCTCGAGACTTTCAGCAACACTGGGCCTTTCTAGGATCCCACTTCGTTGGACGGGGGGTGTTCTGCGTGCCACGAGGAGCAGCACCCGCTTAATGACTTAGTCAGGCCGAGGGGACCTTGCCTCGTCCAAATGCCTCAGAGTCGTACCGGCTTTTCTGTACTTTCTGTCAGGCTGCACCTGCAGTGTACCTTGCGTCACAATAGTGAGATGACAGGTTAAGGGTTGCCAGGATGCACTTTAGGCTCAGGGATTCTCTCAGTGCCGTTCGGAGGGCCTCCACAGAGGGAGAGCCACGCTGAATGTAATACTGGCCAAAACTTTGTCCCGGGGCTGCCTTACAGCTGTAGACATCAAGCTCTGCAAGCGAGAAGCAGTTCACTGCCCTTCGCTCTGCGTAGCAAGAGCTGACCCCAGCAGTCTGTCCTGTGTTGTGTGGCTCGGAAAACAAAACGGGGACTCCCAGCGCACATGCTCTCCCTCAGAAGGAATTCACACGCGACTCTCTTAGGCCTACGCAAAGCCGCAGAGGAGTTAAAGCACTCTATGGAGTCAGGGTTCATGGAGGTGGCTGCCCACCCAACTTGGCTGATAGGAAGCGCTCGCGCTTCCCTTGAGGCTAGGGGTCACTTTGACTTCACACTTTAGCTAGGGCAAGCGTGGGATGAGCTCCCAGCAAGGCACTGGAGACCACCTGGATTCGTAGGAGAAAACTCACTGTCTTCACTGAGGCACTCCTGGAGGTGACTAGAAGACGGGTAAGGGCAGTGTCTTTCAGTCAGCCTTGAGGCCGCCACTATCGACCTTTCAAATGGGGAAAAGACTGCCTTCTGCCAGGCTTCTCAATTACCAACTGGATCACCCAGCACATACACCTATCTTCTCTGACAATCCAAGGGAGACCCTTGGAACACAGTTCGGCCTTCTGCGATGAAACTTTTGGATGCAGTGTTTGCTGCATGTGGTGAACGGCACAAACCCCGAACTGCCCTCAGCAGGCCTACCTGGGTGACTTCGGATGTTCCCAATGCCTAGCAATGCTCGGGGTTACTCTCTGCATTACTTCGGGCTGGACCTAAAGTCCAGTTTCCGCATCACCTAGAGAGACGTCGAGCAGGAGTCCCCAAACCGAATTGGAGCCCCGGTGGTTTCTTTCAGGGCCGCTTAGTTTTCCTCAACGTGGCAGACCCGCAGGGAACGAAACCCTGCCAAGAACCGCGTTCCTGAGGCTGTTTCAAAGCTGTGGAACGCTCGCCTCAGAGAACACCTTAGTTCCAGGCCCTTCCAACTGCATAGGGAGGGATGTGCCCAGAGCTGTGTATCCCTTGCTTGTGCTCAGAAGGCTTTGGGTACGCAGTGTACTTCCTTGGAAAGAAGTGCCCACGTGAGAGTCTTGAGCGCTGTGAGGCATACTAAAGCTAAAGCCGTCCACTGACTAAGACCTCCTGGAAACCGGGGCGCCCCTATCTCTGGGAATGGGAAAATGTGCACCTTACCTCGAGACTAGAGGTCACATTTAGTGGGCACCTTAGCTACAGTATGCTCCTGGGGGTGAGCTCCCCGGAAGGAATCGCAAGCACCTGGTTTCTTTTGGAAAAACTCACTGCTCCTCAGAGGAATCTGTGGAGTGAATAGTAGCAGGCGGCTTGGAAGCTGCAACGAAGTGGCTTTCCAAAGGGGGAAAGTCGGGCTTCTCCCACATTCTCCCAGTGCCAACTTGAGCCCACGACGCATTTGCCAGCACTCGCTGACTGACACCTGGAGACTTTCAGCAACACTGGGCCTTTCTAGGATCCCACTTCGTTGGACGGGGGGTGTTCTGCGTGCCACGAGGAGCAGCACCCGCTTAATGACTTAGTCAGGCCGAGGGGACCTTGCCTCGTCCAAATGCCTCAGAGTCGTACCGGCTTTTCTGTACTTTCTGTCAGGCTGCACCTGCAGTGTACCTTGCGTCACGATAGTGAGATGACAGGTTAAGGGTTGCCAGGATGCACTTTAGGCTCAGGGATTCTCTCAGTGCCGTTCGGAGGGCCTCCACAGAGGGAGAGCCACGCTGAATGTAATACTGGCCAAAACTTTGTCCCGGGGCTGCCTTACAGCTGTAGACATCAAGCTCTGCAAGCGAGAAGCAGTTCACTGCCCTTCGCTCTGCGTAGCAAGAGCTGACCCCAGCAGTCTGTCCTGTGTTGTGTGGCTCGGAAAACAAAACGGGGACTCCCAGCGCACATGCTCTCCCTCAGAAGGAATTCACACGCGGCTCTCTTAGGCCTACGCAAAGCCGCAGAGGAGTTAAAGCACTCTATGGAGTCAGGGTTCATGGAGGTGGCTGCCCACCCAACTTGGCTGATAGGAAGCGCTCGCGCTTCCCTTGAGGCTAGGGGTCACTTTGACTTCACACTTTAGCTAGGGCAAGCGTGGGATGAGCTCCCAGCAAGGCACTGGAGACCACCTGGATTCGTAGGAGAAAACTCACTGTCTTCACTGAGGCACTCCTGGAGGTGACTAGAAGACGGGTAAGGGCAGTGTCTTTCAGTCAGCCTTGAGGCCGCCACTATCGACCTTTCAAATGGGGAAAAGACTGCCCTCTGCCAGGCTTCTCAATTACCAACTGGATCACCCAGCACATACACCCATCTTCTCTGACAATCCAAGGGAGACCCGTGGAACACAGTTCGGCCTTCTGCGATGAAACTTTTGGATGCAGTGTGTGCTGCATGTGGTGAACGGCACAAACCCCGAACTGCCCTCAGCAGGCCTACCTGGGTGACTTTGGATGTTCCCAATGCCTAGCAATGCTCGGGGTTACTCTCTGCATTACTTCGGGCTGGACCTAAAGTCCAGTTTCCGCATCACCTAGAGAGACGTCGAGCAGGAGTCCCCAAACCGAATTGGAGCCCCGGTGGTTTCTTTCAGGGCCGCTTAGTTTTCCTCAACGTGGCAGACCCGCAGGGAACGAAACCCTGCCAAGAACCGCGTTCCTGAGGCTGTTTCAAAGCTGTGGAACGCTCGCCTCAGAGAACACCTTAGTTCCCGGCCCTTCCAACTGCATAGGGAGGGATGTGCCCAGAGCTGTGTATCCCTTGCTTGTGCTCAGAAGGCTTTGGGTACGCAGTGTACTTCCTTGGAAAGAAGTGCCCACGTGAGAGTCTTGAGCGCTGTGAGGCATACTAAAGCTAAAGCCGTCCACTGACTAAGACCTCCTGGAAACCGGGGCGCCCCTATCTCTGGGAATGGGAAAATGTGCACCTTACCTCGAGACTAGAGGTCACATTTAGTGGGCACCTTAGCTACAGTATGCTCCTGGGGGTGAGCTCCCCGGAAGGAATCGCAAGCACCTGGTTTCTTTTGGAAAAAGTCACCGCTCCTCAGAGGAATCTGTGGAGTGAATAGTAGCAGGCGGCTTGGAAGCTGCAACGAAGTGGCTTTCCAAAGGGGGAAAGTCGGGCTTCTCCCACATTCTCCCAGTGCCAACTTGAGCCCACGATGCATTTGCCAGCACTCGCTGACTGACACCTGGAGACTTTCAGCAACACTGGACCTTTCTAGGATCCCACTTCGTTGGACGGGGGGTGTTCTGCGTGCCACGAGGAGCAGCACCCGCTTAATGACTTAGTCAGGCCGAGGGGACCTTGCCTCGTCCAAATGCCTCAGAGTCGTACCGGCTTTTCTGTACTTTCTGTCAGGCTGCACCTGCAGTGTACCTTGCGTCACAATAGTGAGATGACAGGTTAAGGGTTGCCAGGATGCACTTTAGGCTCAGGGATTCTCTCAGTGCCGTTTGGAGGGCCTCCACAGAGGGAGAGCCACGCTGAATGTAATACTGGCCAAAACTTTGTCCCGGGGCTGCCTTACAGCTGTAGACATCAAGCTCTGCAAGCGAGAAGCAGTTCACTGCCCTCCGCTCTGCGTGGCAAGAGCTGACCCCAGCAGTCTGTCCTGTGTTGTGTGGCTCGGAAAACAAAACGGGGACTCCCAGCGCACATGCTCTCCCTCAGAAGGAATTCACACGCGACTCTCTTAGGCCTACGCAAAGCCGCAGAGGAGTTAAAGCACTCTATGGAGTCAGGGTTCATGGAGGTGGCTGCCCACCCAACTTGGCTGATAGGAAGCACTCACGCTTCCCTTGAGGCTAGGGGTCACTTTGACTTCACACTTTAGCTAGGGCAAGCGTGGGATGAGCTCCCAGCAAGGCACTGGAGACCACCTGGATTCGTAGGAGAAAACTCACTGTCTTCACTGAGGCACTCCTGGAGGTGACTAGAAGACGGGTAAGGGCAGTGTCTTTCAGTCAGCCTTGAGGCCGCCACTATCGACCTTTCAAATGGGGAAAAGACTGCCCTCTGCCAGGCTTCTCAATTACCAACTGGATCACCCAGCACATACACCTATCTTCTCTGACAATCCAAGGGAGACCCGTGGAACACAGTTCAGCCTTCTGCGATGAAACTTTTGGATGCAGTGTGTGCTGCATGTGGTGAACGGCACAAACCCCGAACTGCTCTCAGCAGGCCTATCTGGGTGACTTTGGATGTTCCCAATGCCTAGCAATGCTCGGGGTTACTCTGCATTACTTCGGGCTGGACCTAAAGTCCAGTTTCCGCATCACTTAGAGAGACGTCGAGCAGGAGTCCCCAAACCGAATTGGAGCCCCGGTGGTTTCTTTCAGGGCCGCTTAGTTTTCCTCAACGTGGCAGACCCGCAGGGAACGAAACCCTGCCAAGAACCGCGTTCCTGAGGCTGTTTCAAAGCTGTGGAACGCTCGCCTCAGAGAACACCTTAGTTCCAGGCCCTTCCAACTGCATAGGGAGGGATGTGCCCAGAGCTGTGTATCCCTTGCTTGTGCTCAGAAGGCTTTGGGTACGCAGTGTACTTCCTTGGAAAGAAGTGCCCACGTGAGAGTCTTGAGCGCTGTGAGGCATACTAAAGCTAAAGCCGTCCACTGACTAAGACCTCCTGGAAACCGGGGCACCCCTATCTCTGGGAATGGGAAAATGTGCACCTTACCTCGAGACTAGAGGTCACATTTAGTGGGCACCTTAGCTACAGTATGCTCCTGGGGGTGAGCTCCCCGGAAGGAATCGCAAGCACCTGGTTTCTTTTGGAAAAACTCACTGCTCCTCAGAGGAATCTGTGGAGTGAATAGTAGCAGGCGGCTTGGAAGCTGCAACGAAGTGGCTTTCCAAAGGGGGAAAGTCGGGCTTCTCCCACATTCTCCCAGTGCCAACTTGAGCCCACGATGCATTTGCCAGCACTCGCTGACTGACACCTGGAGACTTTCAGCAACACTGGGCCTTTCTAGGATCCCACTTCGTTGGACGGGGGGTGTTCTGCGTGCCACGAGGAGCAGCACCCGCTTAATGACTTAGTCAGGCCGAGGGGACCTTGCCTCGTCCAAATGCCTCAGAGTCGTACCGGCTTTTCTGTACTTTCTGTCAGGCTGCACCTGCAGTGTACCTTGCGTCACAATAGTGAGATGACAGGTTACGGGTTGCCAGGATGCACTTTAGGCTCAGGGATTCTCTCAGTGCCGTTCGGAGGGCCTCCACAGAGGGAGAGCCACGCTGAATGTAATACTGGCCAAAACTTTGTCCCGGGGCTGCCTTACAGCTGTAGACATCAAGCTCTGCAAGCGAGAAGCAGTTCACTGCCCTTCGCTCTGCGTAGCAAGTGCTGACCCCAGCAGTCTGTCCTGTGTTGTGTGGCTCGGAAAACAAAACGGGGACTCCCAGCGCACATGCTCTCCCTCAGAAGGAATTCACACGCGACTCTCTTAGGCCTACGCAAAGCCGCAGAGGAGTTAAAGCACTCTATGGAGTCAGGGTTCATGGAGGTGGCTGCCCACCCAACTTGGCTGATAGGAAGCGCTCGCGCTTCCCTTGAGGCTAGGGGTCACTTTGACTTCACACTTTAGCTAGGGCAAGCGTGGGATGAGCTCCCAGCAAGGCACTGGAGACCACCTGGATTCGTAGGAGAAAACTCACTGTCTTCACTGAGGCACTCCTGGAGGTGACTAGAAGACGGGTAAGGGCAGTGTCTTTCAGTCAGCCTTGAGGCTGCCACTATCGACCTTTCAAATGGGGAAAAGACTGCCCTCTGCCAGGCTTCTCAATTACCAACTGGATCACCCAGCACATACACCTATCTTCTCTGACAATCCAAGGGAGACCCGTGGAACACAGTTCGGCCTTCTGCGATGAAACTTTTGGATGCAGTGTGTGCTGCATGTGGTGAACGGCACAAACACCGAACTGCCCTCAGCAGGCCTACCTGGGTGACTTTGGATGTTCCCAATGCCTAGCAATGCTCGGGGTTACTCTCTGCATTACTTCGGGCTGGACGTAAAGTCCAGTTTCCGCATCACCTAGAGAGACGTCGAGCAGGAGTCCCCAAACCGAATTGGAGCCCCGGTGGTTTCTTTCAGGGCCGCTTAGTTTTCCTCAACGTGGCAGACCCGCAGGGAACGAAACCCTGCCAAGAACCACGTTCCTGGGGCTGTTTCAAAGCTGTGGAACGCTCGCCTCAGAGAACACCTTAGTTCCCGGCCCTTCCAACTGCATAGGGAGGGATGTGCCCAGAGCTGTGTATCCCTTGCTTGTGCTCAGAAGGCTTTGGGTACGCAGTGTACTTCCTTGGAAAGAAGTGCCCACGTGAGAGTCTTGAGCGCTGTGAGGCATACTAAAGCTAAAGCCGTCCACTGACTAAGACCTCCTGGAAACCGGGGCGCCCCTATCTCTGGGAATGGGAAAATGTGCACCTTACCTCGAGACTAGAGGTCACATTTAGTGGGCACCTTAGCTACAGTATGCTCCTGGGGGTGAGCTCCCCGGAAGGAATCGCAAGCACCTGGTTTCTTTTGGAAAAACTCACCGCTCCTCAGAGGAATTTGTGGAATGAATAGTAGCAGGCGGCTTGTAAGCTGCAACGAAGTGGCTTTCCAAAGGGGGTAAGTCGGGCTTCTCCCACATTCTCCCAGTGCCAACTTGAGCCCACGACGCATTTGCCAGCACTCTCTGACTGACACCTGGAGACTTTCAGCAACACTGGGCCTTTCTAGGATCCCACTTCGTTGGACGGGGGGTGTTCTGCGTGCCACGAGGAGCAGCACCCGCTTAATGACTTAGTCAGGCCGAGGGGACCTTGCCTCGTCCAAATGCCTCAGAGTCGTACCGGCTTTTCTGTACTTTCTGTCAGGCTGCACCTGCAGTGTACCTTGCGTCAAAATAGTGAGATGACAGGTTACGGGTTGCCAGGATGCACTTAAGGCTCAGGGATTCTCTCAGTGCCGTTCGGAGGGCCTCCACAGAGGGAGAGCCACGCTGAATGTAATACTGGCCAAAACTTTGTCCCGGGGCTGCCTT
The DNA here is from genome assembly GCF_964341445.2 of Mesoplodon mirus. Lineage (NCBI taxonomy): Eukaryota > Metazoa > Chordata > Mammalia > Artiodactyla > Ziphiidae > Mesoplodon > Mesoplodon mirus. The sequence continues at coordinate 90,210,261 of NC_138979.1, read as the reverse complement.
ACAGCTGTAGACATCAAGCTCTGCAAGCGAGAAGCAGTTCACTGCCCTTCGCTCTGCGTAGCAAGAGCTGACCCCAGCAGTCTGTCCTGTGTTGTGTGGCTCGGAAAACAAAACGGGGACTCCCAGCGCACATGCTCTCCCTCAGAAGGAATTCACACGCGACTCTCTTAGGCCTACGCAAAGCCGCAGAGGAGTTAAAGCACTCTATGGAGTCAGGGTTCATGGAGGTGGCTGCCCACCCAACTTGGCTGATAGGAAGCGCTCGCACTTCCCTTGAGGCTAGGGGTCACTTTGACTTCACACTTTAGCTAGGGCAAGCGTGGGATGAGCTCCCAGCAAGGCACTGGAGACCACCTGGATTCATAGGAGAAAACTCACTGTCTTCACTGAGGCACTCCTGGAGGTGACTAGAAGACGGGTAAGGGCAGTGTCTTTCAGTCAGCCTTGAGGCCGCCACTATCGACCTTTCAAATGGGGAAAAGACTGCCCTCTGCCAGGCTTCTCAATTACCAACTGGATCACCCAGCACATACACCTATCTTCTCTGACAATCCAAGGGAGACCCGTGGAACACAGTTCGGCCTTCTGCGATGAAACTTTTGGATGCAGTGTGTGCTGCATGTGGTGAACGGCACAAACACCGAACTGCCCTCAGCAGGCCTACCTGGGTGACTTTGGATGTTCCCAATGCCTAGCAATGCTCGGGGTTACTCTCTGCATTACTTCGGGCTGGACCTAATGTCCAGTTTCCGCATCACCTAGAGAGACGTCGAGCAGGAGTCCCCAAACCGAATTGGAGCCCCGGTGGTTTCTTTCAGGGCCGCTTAGTTTTCCTCAACGTGGCAGACCCGCAGGGAACGAAACCCTGCCAAGAACCACGTTCCTGGGGCTGTTTCAAAGCTGTGGAACGCTCGCCTCAGAGAACACCTTAGTTCCCGGCCCTTCCAACTGCATAGGGAGGGATGTGCCCAGAGCTGTGTATCCCTTGCTTGTGCTCAGAAGGCTTTGGTTACGCAGTGTACTTCCTTGGAAAGAAGTGCCCACGTGAGAGTCTTGAGCGCTGTGAGGCATACTAAAGCTAAAGCCGTCCACTGACTAAGACCTCCTGGAAACCGGGGCACCCCTATCTCTGGGAATGGGAAAATGTGCACCTTACCTCGAGACTAGAGGTCACATTTAGTGGGCACCTTAGCTACAGTATGCTCCTGGGGGTGAGCTCCCCGGAAGGAATCGCAAGCACCTGGTTTCTTTTGGAAAAACTCACTGCTCCTCAGAGGAATCTGTGGAGTGAATAGTAGCAGGCGGCTTGGAAGCTGCAACGAAGTGGCTTTCCAAAGGGGGAAAGTCGGGCTTCTCCCACATTCTCCCAGTGCCAACTTGAGCCCATGACGCATTTGCCAGCACTCGCTGACTGACACCTGGAGACTTTCAGCAACACTGGGCCTTTCTAGGATCCCACTTCGTTGGACGGGGGGTGTTCTGCGTGCCACGAGGAGCAGCACCCGCTTAATGACTTAGTCAGGCCGAGGGGACCTTGCCTCGTCCAAATGCCTCAGAGTCGTACCGGCTTTTCTGTACTTTCTGTCAGGCTGCACCTGCAGTGTACCTTGCGTCACAATAGTGAGATGACAGGTTACGGGTTGCCAGGATGCACTTTAGGCTCAGGGATTCTCTCAGTGCCGTTCGGAGGGCCTCCACAGAGGGAGAGCCACGCTGAATGTAATACTGGCCAAAACTTTGTCCCGGGGCTGCCTTACAGCTGTAGACATCAAGCTCTGCAAGCGAGAAGCAGTTCACTGCCCTTCGCTCTGCGTAGCAAGAGCTGACCCCAGCAGTCTGTCCTGTGTTGTGTGGCTCGGAAAACAAAACGGGGACTCCCAGCGCACATGCTCTCCCTCAGAAGGAATTCACACGCGACTCTCTTAGGCCTACGCAAAGCCGCAGAGGAGTTAAAGCACTCTATGGAGTCAGGGTTCATGGAGGTGGCTGCCCACCCAACTTGGCTGATAGGAAGCGCTCGCGCTTCCCTTGAGGCTAGGGGTCACTTTGACTTCACACTTTAGCTAGGGCAAGCGTGGGATGAGCTCCCAGCAAGGCACTGGAGACCACCTGGATTCGTAGGAGAAAACTCACTGTCTTCACTGAGGCACTCCTGGAGGTGACTAGAAGACGGGTAAGGGCAGTGTCTTTCAGTCAGCCTTGAGGCCGCCACTATCGACCTTTCAAATGGGGAAAAGACTGCCTTCTGCCAGGCTTCTCAATTACCAACTGGATCACCCAGCACATACACCTATCTTCTCTGACAATCCAAGGGAGACCCTTGGAACACAGTTCGGCCTTCTGCGATGAAACTTTTGGATGCAGTGTTTGCTGCATGTGGTGAACGGCACAAACCCCGAACTGCCCTCAGCAGGCCTACCTGGGTGACTTCGGATGTTCCCAATGCCTAGCAATGCTCGGGGTTACTCTCTGCATTACTTCGGGCTGGACCTAAAGTCCAGTTTCCGCATCACCTAGAGAGACGTCGAGCAGGAGTCCCCAAACCGAATTGGAGCCCCGGTGGTTTCTTTCAGGGCCGCTTAGTTTTCCTCAACGTGGCAGACCCGCAGGGAACGAAACCCTGCCAAGAACCGCGTTCCTGGGGCTGTTTCAAAGCTGTGGAACGCTCGCCTCAGAGAACACCTTAGTTCCCGGCCCTTCCAACTGCATAGGGAGGGATGTGCCCAGAGCTGTGTATTCCTTGCTTGTGCTCAGAAGGCTTTGCGTACGCAGTGTACTTCCTTGGAAAGAAGTGCCCACGTGAGAGTCTTGAGCGCTGTGAGGCATACTAAAGCTAAAGCCGTCCACTGACTAAGACCTCCTGGAAACCGGGGCGCCCCTATCTCTGGGAATGGGAAAATGTGCACCTTACCTCGAGACTAGAGGTCACATTTAGTGGGCACCTTAGCTACAGTATGCTCCTGGGGGTGAGCTCCCCGGAAGGAATCGCAAGCACCTGGTTTCTTTTGGAAAAACTCACTGCTCCTCAGAGGAATCTGTGGAGTGAATAGTAGCAGGCGGCTTGGAAGCTGCAACGAAGTGGCTTTCCAAAGGGGGAAAGTCGGGCTTCTCCCACATTCTCCCAGTGCCAACTTGAGCCCACGACGCATTTGCCAGCACTCGCTGACTGACACCTCGAGACTTTCAGCAACACTGGGCCTTTCTAGGATCCCACTTCGTTGGACGGGGGGTGTTCTGCGTGCCACGAGGAGCAGCACCCGCTTAATGACTTAGTCAGGCCGAGGGGACCTTGCCTCGTCCAAATGCCTCAGAGTCGTACCGGCTTTTCTGTACTTTCTGTCAGGCTGCACCTGCAGTGTACCTTGCGTCACAATAGTGAGATGACAGGTTAAGGGTTGCCAGGATGCACTTTAGGCTCAGGGATTCTCTCAGTGCCGTTCGGAGGGCCTCCACAGAGGGAGAGCCACGCTGAATGTAATACTGGCCAAAACTTTGTCCCGGGGCTGCCTTACAGCTGTAGACATCAAGCTCTGCAAGCGAGAAGCAGTTCACTGCCCTTCGCTCTGCGTAGCAAGAGCTGACCCCAGCAGTCTGTCCTGTGTTGTGTGGCTCGGAAAACAAAACGGGGACTCCCAGCGCACATGCTCTCCCTCAGAAGGAATTCACACGCGACTCTCTTAGGCCTACGCAAAGCCGCAGAGGAGTTAAAGCACTCTATGGAGTCAGGGTTCATGGAGGTGGCTGCCCACCCAACTTGGCTGATAGGAAGCGCTCGCGCTTCCCTTGAGGCTAGGGGTCACTTTGACTTCACACTTTAGCTAGGGCAAGCGTGGGATGAGCTCCCAGCAAGGCACTGGAGACCACCTGGATTCGTAGGAGAAAACTCACTGTCTTCACTGAGGCACTCCTGGAGGTGACTAGAAGACGGGTAAGGGCAGTGTCTTTCAGTCAGCCTTGAGGCCGCCACTATCGACCTTTCAAATGGGGAAAAGACTGCCTTCTGCCAGGCTTCTCAATTACCAACTGGATCACCCAGCACATACACCTATCTTCTCTGACAATCCAAGGGAGACCCTTGGAACACAGTTCGGCCTTCTGCGATGAAACTTTTGGATGCAGTGTTTGCTGCATGTGGTGAACGGCACAAACCCCGAACTGCCCTCAGCAGGCCTACCTGGGTGACTTCGGATGTTCCCAATGCCTAGCAATGCTCGGGGTTACTCTCTGCATTACTTCGGGCTGGACCTAAAGTCCAGTTTCCGCATCACCTAGAGAGACGTCGAGCAGGAGTCCCCAAACCGAATTGGAGCCCCGGTGGTTTCTTTCAGGGCCGCTTAGTTTTCCTCAACGTGGCAGACCCGCAGGGAACGAAACCCTGCCAAGAACCGCGTTCCTGAGGCTGTTTCAAAGCTGTGGAACGCTCGCCTCAGAGAACACCTTAGTTCCAGGCCCTTCCAACTGCATAGGGAGGGATGTGCCCAGAGCTGTGTATCCCTTGCTTGTGCTCAGAAGGCTTTGGGTACGCAGTGTACTTCCTTGGAAAGAAGTGCCCACGTGAGAGTCTTGAGCGCTGTGAGGCATACTAAAGCTAAAGCCGTCCACTGACTAAGACCTCCTGGAAACCGGGGCGCCCCTATCTCTGGGAATGGGAAAATGTGCACCTTACCTCGAGACTAGAGGTCACATTTAGTGGGCACCTTAGCTACAGTATGCTCCTGGGGGTGAGCTCCCCGGAAGGAATCGCAAGCACCTGGTTTCTTTTGGAAAAACTCACTGCTCCTCAGAGGAATCTGTGGAGTGAATAGTAGCAGGCGGCTTGGAAGCTGCAACGAAGTGGCTTTCCAAAGGGGGAAAGTCGGGCTTCTCCCACATTCTCCCAGTGCCAACTTGAGCCCACGACGCATTTGCCAGCACTCGCTGACTGACACCTGGAGACTTTCAGCAACACTGGGCCTTTCTAGGATCCCACTTCGTTGGACGGGGGGTGTTCTGCGTGCCACGAGGAGCAGCACCCGCTTAATGACTTAGTCAGGCCGAGGGGACCTTGCCTCGTCCAAATGCCTCAGAGTCGTACCGGCTTTTCTGTACTTTCTGTCAGGCTGCACCTGCAGTGTACCTTGCGTCACGATAGTGAGATGACAGGTTAAGGGTTGCCAGGATGCACTTTAGGCTCAGGGATTCTCTCAGTGCCGTTCGGAGGGCCTCCACAGAGGGAGAGCCACGCTGAATGTAATACTGGCCAAAACTTTGTCCCGGGGCTGCCTTACAGCTGTAGACATCAAGCTCTGCAAGCGAGAAGCAGTTCACTGCCCTTCGCTCTGCGTAGCAAGAGCTGACCCCAGCAGTCTGTCCTGTGTTGTGTGGCTCGGAAAACAAAACGGGGACTCCCAGCGCACATGCTCTCCCTCAGAAGGAATTCACACGCGGCTCTCTTAGGCCTACGCAAAGCCGCAGAGGAGTTAAAGCACTCTATGGAGTCAGGGTTCATGGAGGTGGCTGCCCACCCAACTTGGCTGATAGGAAGCGCTCGCGCTTCCCTTGAGGCTAGGGGTCACTTTGACTTCACACTTTAGCTAGGGCAAGCGTGGGATGAGCTCCCAGCAAGGCACTGGAGACCACCTGGATTCGTAGGAGAAAACTCACTGTCTTCACTGAGGCACTCCTGGAGGTGACTAGAAGACGGGTAAGGGCAGTGTCTTTCAGTCAGCCTTGAGGCCGCCACTATCGACCTTTCAAATGGGGAAAAGACTGCCCTCTGCCAGGCTTCTCAATTACCAACTGGATCACCCAGCACATACACCCATCTTCTCTGACAATCCAAGGGAGACCCGTGGAACACAGTTCGGCCTTCTGCGATGAAACTTTTGGATGCAGTGTGTGCTGCATGTGGTGAACGGCACAAACCCCGAACTGCCCTCAGCAGGCCTACCTGGGTGACTTTGGATGTTCCCAATGCCTAGCAATGCTCGGGGTTACTCTCTGCATTACTTCGGGCTGGACCTAAAGTCCAGTTTCCGCATCACCTAGAGAGACGTCGAGCAGGAGTCCCCAAACCGAATTGGAGCCCCGGTGGTTTCTTTCAGGGCCGCTTAGTTTTCCTCAACGTGGCAGACCCGCAGGGAACGAAACCCTGCCAAGAACCGCGTTCCTGAGGCTGTTTCAAAGCTGTGGAACGCTCGCCTCAGAGAACACCTTAGTTCCCGGCCCTTCCAACTGCATAGGGAGGGATGTGCCCAGAGCTGTGTATCCCTTGCTTGTGCTCAGAAGGCTTTGGGTACGCAGTGTACTTCCTTGGAAAGAAGTGCCCACGTGAGAGTCTTGAGCGCTGTGAGGCATACTAAAGCTAAAGCCGTCCACTGACTAAGACCTCCTGGAAACCGGGGCGCCCCTATCTCTGGGAATGGGAAAATGTGCACCTTACCTCGAGACTAGAGGTCACATTTAGTGGGCACCTTAGCTACAGTATGCTCCTGGGGGTGAGCTCCCCGGAAGGAATCGCAAGCACCTGGTTTCTTTTGGAAAAAGTCACCGCTCCTCAGAGGAATCTGTGGAGTGAATAGTAGCAGGCGGCTTGGAAGCTGCAACGAAGTGGCTTTCCAAAGGGGGAAAGTCGGGCTTCTCCCACATTCTCCCAGTGCCAACTTGAGCCCACGATGCATTTGCCAGCACTCGCTGACTGACACCTGGAGACTTTCAGCAACACTGGACCTTTCTAGGATCCCACTTCGTTGGACGGGGGGTGTTCTGCGTGCCACGAGGAGCAGCACCCGCTTAATGACTTAGTCAGGCCGAGGGGACCTTGCCTCGTCCAAATGCCTCAGAGTCGTACCGGCTTTTCTGTACTTTCTGTCAGGCTGCACCTGCAGTGTACCTTGCGTCACAATAGTGAGATGACAGGTTAAGGGTTGCCAGGATGCACTTTAGGCTCAGGGATTCTCTCAGTGCCGTTTGGAGGGCCTCCACAGAGGGAGAGCCACGCTGAATGTAATACTGGCCAAAACTTTGTCCCGGGGCTGCCTTACAGCTGTAGACATCAAGCTCTGCAAGCGAGAAGCAGTTCACTGCCCTCCGCTCTGCGTGGCAAGAGCTGACCCCAGCAGTCTGTCCTGTGTTGTGTGGCTCGGAAAACAAAACGGGGACTCCCAGCGCACATGCTCTCCCTCAGAAGGAATTCACACGCGACTCTCTTAGGCCTACGCAAAGCCGCAGAGGAGTTAAAGCACTCTATGGAGTCAGGGTTCATGGAGGTGGCTGCCCACCCAACTTGGCTGATAGGAAGCACTCACGCTTCCCTTGAGGCTAGGGGTCACTTTGACTTCACACTTTAGCTAGGGCAAGCGTGGGATGAGCTCCCAGCAAGGCACTGGAGACCACCTGGATTCGTAGGAGAAAACTCACTGTCTTCACTGAGGCACTCCTGGAGGTGACTAGAAGACGGGTAAGGGCAGTGTCTTTCAGTCAGCCTTGAGGCCGCCACTATCGACCTTTCAAATGGGGAAAAGACTGCCCTCTGCCAGGCTTCTCAATTACCAACTGGATCACCCAGCACATACACCTATCTTCTCTGACAATCCAAGGGAGACCCGTGGAACACAGTTCAGCCTTCTGCGATGAAACTTTTGGATGCAGTGTGTGCTGCATGTGGTGAACGGCACAAACCCCGAACTGCTCTCAGCAGGCCTATCTGGGTGACTTTGGATGTTCCCAATGCCTAGCAATGCTCGGGGTTACTCTGCATTACTTCGGGCTGGACCTAAAGTCCAGTTTCCGCATCACTTAGAGAGACGTCGAGCAGGAGTCCCCAAACCGAATTGGAGCCCCGGTGGTTTCTTTCAGGGCCGCTTAGTTTTCCTCAACGTGGCAGACCCGCAGGGAACGAAACCCTGCCAAGAACCGCGTTCCTGAGGCTGTTTCAAAGCTGTGGAACGCTCGCCTCAGAGAACACCTTAGTTCCAGGCCCTTCCAACTGCATAGGGAGGGATGTGCCCAGAGCTGTGTATCCCTTGCTTGTGCTCAGAAGGCTTTGGGTACGCAGTGTACTTCCTTGGAAAGAAGTGCCCACGTGAGAGTCTTGAGCGCTGTGAGGCATACTAAAGCTAAAGCCGTCCACTGACTAAGACCTCCTGGAAACCGGGGCGCCCCTATCTCTGGGAATGGGAAAATGTGCACCTTACCTCGAGACTAGAGGTCACATTTAGTGGGCACCTTAGCTACAGTATGCTCCTGGGGGTGAGCTCCCCGGAAGGAATCGCAAGCACCTGGTTTCTTTTGGAAAAACTCACTGCTCCTCAGAGGAATCTGTGGAGTGAATAGTAGCAGGCGGCTTGGAAGCTGCAACGAAGTGGCTTTCCAAAGGGGGAAAGTCGGGCTTCTCCCACATTCTCCCAGTGCCAACTTGAGCCCACGACGCATTTGCCAGCACTCGCTGACTGACACCTGGAGACTTTCAGCAACACTGGGCCTTTCTAGGATCCCACTTCGTTGGACGGGGGGTGTTCTGCGTGCCACGAGGAGCAGCACCCGCTTAATGACTTAGTCAGGCCGAGGGGACCTTGCCTCGTCCAAATGCCTCAGAGTCGTACCGGCTTTTCTGTACTTTCTGTCAGGCTGCACCTGCAGTGTACCTTGCGTCACGATAGTGAGATGACAGGTTAAGGGTTGCCAGGATGCACTTTAGGCTCAGGGATTCTCTCAGTGCCGTTCGGAGGGCCTCCACAGAGGGAGAGCCACGCTGAATGTAATACTGGCCAAAACTTTGTCCCGGGGCTGCCTTACAGCTGTAGACATCAAGCTCTGCAAGCGAGAAGCAGTTCACTGCCCTTCGCTCTGCGTAGCAAGAGCTGACCCCAGCAGTCTGTCCTGTGTTGTGTGGCTCGGAAAACAAAACGGGGACTCCCAGCGCACATGCTCTCCCTCAGAAGGAATTCACACGCGGCTCTCTTAGGCCTACGCAAAGCCGCAGAGGAGTTAAAGCACTCTATGGAGTCAGGGTTCATGGAGGTGGCTGCCCACCCAACTTGGCTGATAGGAAGCGCTCGCGCTTCCCTTGAGGCTAGGGGTCACTTTGACTTCACACTTTAGCTAGGGCAAGCGTGGGATGAGCTCCCAGCAAGGCACTGGAGACCACCTGGATTCGTAGGAGAAAACTCACTGTCTTCACTGAGGCACTCCTGGAGGTGACTAGAAGACGGGTAAGGGCAGTGTCTTTCAGTCAGCCTTGAGGCCGCCACTATCGACCTTTCAAATGGGGAAAAGACTGCCCTCTGCCAGGCTTCTCAATTACCAACTGGATCACCCAGCACATACACCTATCTTCTCTGACAATCCAAGGGAGACCCGTGGAACACAGTTCGGCCTTCTGCGATGAAACTTTTGGATGCAGTGTGTGCTGCATGTGGTGAACGGCACAAACCCCGAACTGCCCTCAGCAGGCCTACCTGGGTGACTTTGGATGTTCCCAATGCCTAGCAATGCTCGGGGTTACTCTCTGCATTACTTCGGGCTGGACCTAAAGTCCAGTTTCCGCATCACCTAGAGAGACGTCGAGCAGGAGTCCCCAAACCGAATTGGAGCCCCGGTGGTTTCTTTCAGGGCCGCTTAGTTTTCCTCAACGTGGCAGACCCGCAGGGAACGAAACCCTGCCAAGAACCGCGTTCCTGGGGCTGTTTCAAAGCTGTGGAATGCTCGCCTCAGAGAACACCTTAGTTCCCGGCCCTTCCAACTGCATAGGGAGGGATGTGCCCAGAGCTGTGTATCCCTTGCTTGTGCTCAGAAGGCTTTGGGTACGCAGTGTACTTCCTTGGAAAGAAGTGCCCACGTGAGAGTCTTGAGCGCTGTGAGGCATACTAAAGCTAAAGCCGTCCACTGACTAAGACCTCCTGGAAACCGGGGCGCCCCTATCTCTGGGAATGGGAAAATGTGCACCTTACCTCGAGACTAGAGGTCACATTTAGTGGGCACCTTAGCTACAGTATGCTCCTGGGGGTGAGCTCCCCGGAAGGAATCGCAAGCACCTGGTTTCTTTTGGAAAAAGTCACCGCTCCTCAGAGGAATCTGTGGAGTGAATAGTAGCAGGCGGCTTGGAAGCTGCAACGAAGTGGCTTTCCAAAGGGGGAAAGTCGGGCTTCTCCCACATTCTCCCAGTGCCAACTTGAGCCCACGATGCATTTGCCAGCACTCGCTGACTGACACCTGGAGACTTTCAGCAACACTGGACCTTTCTAGGATCCCACTTCGTTGGACGGGGGGTGTTCTGCGTGCCACGAGGAGCAGCACCCGCTTAATGACTTAGTCAGGCCGAGGGGACCTTGCCTCGTCCAAATGCCTCAGAGTCGTACCGGCTTTTCTGTACTTTCTGTCAGGCTGCACCTGCAGTGTACCTTGCGTCACAATAGTGAGATGACAGGTTAAGGGTTGCCAGGATGCACTTTAGGCTCAGGGATTCTCTCAGTGCCGTTTGGAGGGCCTCCACAGAGGGAGAGCCACGCTGAATGTAATACTGGCCAAAACTTTGTCCCGGGGCTGCCTTACAGCTGTAGACATCAAGCTCTGCAAGCGAGAAGCAGTTCACTGCCCTCCGCTCTGCGTGGCAAGAGCTGACCCCAGCAGTCTGTCCTGTGTTGTGTGGCTCGGAAAACAAAACGGGGACTCCCAGCGCACATGCTCTCCCTCAGAAGGAATTCACACGCGACTCTCTTAGGCCTACGCAAAGCCGCAGAGGAGTTAAAGCACTCTATGGAGTCAGGGTTCATGGAGGTGGCTGCCCACCCAACTTGGCTGATAGGAAGCACTCACGCTTCCCTTGAGGCTAGGGGTCACTTTGACTTCACACTTTAGCTAGGGCAAGCGTGGGATGAGCTCCCAGCAAGGCACTGGAGACCACCTGGATTCGTAGGAGAAAACTCACTGTCTTCACTGAGGCACTCCTGGAGGTGACTAGAAGACGGGTAAGGGCAGTGTCTTTCAGTCAGCCTTGAGGCCGCCACTATCGACCTTTCAAATGGGGAAAAGACTGCCCTCTGCCAGGCTTCTCAATTACCAACTGGATCACCCAGCACATACACCTATCTTCTCTGACAATCCAAGGGAGACCCGTGGAACACAGTTCAGCCTTCTGCGATGAAACTTTTGGATGCAGTGTGTGCTGCATGTGGTGAACGGCACAAACCCCGAACTGCTCTCAGCAGGCCTATCTGGGTGACTTTGGATGTTCCCAATGCCTAGCAATGCTCGGGGTTACTCTGCATTACTTCGGGCTGGACCTAAAGTCCAGTTTCCGCATCACTTAGAGAGACGTCGAGCAGGAGTCCCCAAACCGAATTGGAGCCCCGGTGGTTTCTATCAGGGCCGCTTAGTTTTCCTCAACGTGGCAGACCCGCAGGGAACGAAACCCTGACAAGAACCGCGTTCCTGAGCCTGTTTCAAAGCTGTGGAACGCTCGCCTCAGAGAACACCTTAGTTCCCGGCCCTTCCAACTGCATAGGGAGGGATGTGCCCAGAGCTGTGTATCCCTTGCTTGTGCTCAGAAGGCTTTGGGTACGCAGTGTACTTCCTTGGAAAGAAGTGCCCACGTGAGAGTCTTGAGCGCTGTGAGGCATACTAAAGCTAAAGCCGTCCACTGACTAAGACCTCCTGGAAACCGCGGCGCCCCTATCTCTGGGAATGGGAAAATGTGCTCCTTACCTCGAGACTAGAGGTCACATTTAGTGGGCACCTTAGCTACAGTATGCTCCTGGGGGTGAGCTCCCCGGAAGGAATCGCAAGCACCTGGTTTCTTTTGGAAAAACTCACTGCTCCTCAGAGGAATCTGTGGAGTGAATAGTAGCAGGCATCTTGGAAGCTGCAACGAAGTGGCTTTCCAAAGGGGGAAAGTCGGGCTTCTCCCACATTCTCCCAGTGCCAACTTGAGCCCACGACGCATTTGCCAGCACTCGCTGACTGACACCTGGAGACTTTCAGCAACACTGGGCCTTTCTAGGATCCCACTTCGTTGGACGGGGGGTGTTCTGCGTGCCACGAGGAGCAGCACCCGCTTAATGACTTAGTCAGGCCGAGGGGACCTTGCCTCGTCCAAATGCCTCAGAGTCGTACCGGCTTTTCTGTACTTTCTGTCAGGCTGCACCTGCAGTGTACCTTGCGTCAAAATAGTGAGATGACAGGTTACGGGTTGCCAGGATGCACTTAAGGCTCAGGGATTCTCTCAGTGCCGTTCGGAGGGCCTCCACAGAGGGAGAGCCACGCTGAATGTAATACTGGCCAAAACTTTGTCCCGGGGCTGCCTTACAGCTGTAGACATCAAGCTCTGCAAGCGAGAAGCAGTTCACTGCCCTTCGCTCTGCGTAGCAAGTGCTGACCCCAGCAGTCTGTCCTGTGTTGTGTGGCTCGGAAAACAAAACGGGGACTCCCAGCGCACATGCTCTCCCTCAGAAGGAATTCACACGCGACTCTCTTAGGCCTACGCAAAGCCGCAGAGGAGTTAAAGCACTCTATGGAGTCAGGGTTCATGGAGGTGGCTGCCCACCCAACTTGGCTGATAGGAAGCGCTCGCGCTTCCCTTGAGGCTAGGGGTCACTTTGACTTCACACTTTAGCTAGGGCAAGCGTGGGATGAGCTCCCAGCAAGGCACTGGAGACCACCTGGATTCGTAGGAGAAAACTCACTGTCTTCACTGAGGCACTCCTGGAGGTGACTAGAAGACGGGTAAGGGCAGTGTCTTTCAGTCAGCCTTGAGGCTGCCACTATCGACCTTTCAAATGGGGAAAAGACTGCCCTCTGCCAGGCTTCTCAATTACCAACTGGATCACCCAGCACATACACCTATCTTCTCTGACAATCCAAGGGAGACCCGTGGAACACAGTTCGGCCTTCTGCGATGAAACTTTTGGATGCAGTGTGTGCTGCATGTGGTGAACGGCACAAACCCCGAACTGCCCTCAGCAGGCCTACCTGGGTGACTTTGGATGTTCCCAATGCCTAGCAATGCTCGGGGTTACTCTCTGCATTACTTCGGGCTGGACGTAAAGTCCAGTTTCCGCATCACCTAGAGAGACGTCGAGCAGGAGTCCCCAAACCGAATTGGAGCCCCGGTGGTTTCTTTCAGGGCCGCTTAGTTTTCCTCAACGTGGCAGACCCGCAGGGAACGAAACCCTGCCAAGAACCACGTTCCTGGGGCTGTTTCAAAGCTGTGGAACGCTCGCCTCAGAGAACACCTTAGTTCCCGGCCCTTCCAACTGCATAGGGAGGGATGTGCCCAGAGCTGTGTATCCCTTGCTTGTGCTCAGAAGGCTTTGGGTACGCAGTGTACTTCCTTGGAAAGAAGTGCCCACGTGAGAGTCTTGAGCGCTGTGAGGCATACTAAAGCTAAAGCCGTCCACTGACTAAGACCTCCTGGAAACCGGGGCGCCCCTATCTCTGGGAATGGGAAAATGTGCACCTTACCTCGAGACTAGAGGTCACATTTAGTGGGCACCTTAGCTACAGTATGCTCCTGGGGGTGAGCTCCCCGGAAGGAATCGCAAGCACCTGGTTTCTTTTGGAAAAACTCACCGCTCCTCAGAGGAATTTGTGGAATGAATAGTAGCAGGCGGCTTGTAAGCTGCAACGAAGTGGCTTTCCAAAGGGGGTAAGTCGGGCTTCTCCCACATTCTCCCAGTGCCAACTTGAGCCCACGACGCATTTGCCAGCACTCTCTGACTGACACCTGGAGACTTTCAGCAACACTGGGCCTTTCTAGGATCCCACTTCGTTCGACGGGGGGTGTTCTGCGTGCCACGAGGAGCAGCACCCGCTTAATGACTTAGTCAGGCCGAGGGGACCTTGCCTCGTCCAAATGCCTCAGAGTCGTACCGGCTTTTCTGTACTTTCTGTCAGGCTGCACCTGCAGTGTACCTTGCGTCAAAATAGTGAGATGACAGGTTACGGGTTGCCAGGATGCACTTTAGGCTCAGGGATTCTCTCAGTGCCGTTCGGAGGGCCTCCACAGAGAGAGAGCCACGCTGAATGTAATACTGGCCAAAACTTTGTCCCGGGGCTGCCTTACAGCTGTAGACATCAAGCTCTGCAAGCGAGAAGCAGTTCACTGCCCTTCGCTCTGCGTAGCAAGAGCTGACCCCAGCAGTCTGTCCTGTGTTGTGTGGCTCGGAAAACAAAACGGGGACTCCCAGCGCACATGCTCTCCCTCAGAAGGAATTCACACGCGACTCTCTTAGGCCTACGCAAAGCCGCAGAGGAGTTAAAGCACTCTATGGAGTCAGGGTTCATGGAGGTGGCTGCCCACCCAACTTGGCTGATAGGAAGCGCTCGCGCTTCCCTTGAGGCTAGGGGTCACTTTGACTTCACACTTTAGCTAGGGCAAGCGTGGGATGAGCTCCCAGCAAGGCACTGGAGACCACCTGGATTCGTAGGAGAAAACTCACTGTCTTCACTGAGGCACTCCTGGAGGTGACTAGAAGACGGGTAAGGGCAGTGTCTTTCAGTCAGCCTTGAGGCCGCCACTATCGACCTTTCAAATGGGGAAAAGGCTGCCTTCTGCCAGGCTTCTCAATTACCAACTGGATCACCCAGCACATACACCTATCTTCTCTGACAATCCAAGGGAGACCCGTGGAACACAGTTCGGCCTTCTGCGATGAAACTTTTGGATGCAGTGTGTGCTGCATGTGGTGAACGGCACAAACCCCGAACTGCCCTCAGCAGGCCTACCTGGGTGACTTTGGATGTTCCCAATGCCTAGCAATGCTCGGGGTTACTCTCTGCATTACTTCGGGCTGGACCTAAAGTCCAGTTTCCGCATCACCTAGAGAGACGTCGAGCAGGAGTCCCCAAACCGAATTGGAGCCCCGGTGGTTTCTTTCAGGGCCGCTTAGTTTTCCTCAACGTGGCAGACCCGCAGGGAACGAAACCCTGCCAAGAACCACGTTCCTGGGGCTGTTTCAAAGCTGTGAAACGCTCGCCTCAGAGAACACCTTAGTTCCCGGCCCTTCCAACTGCATAGGGAGGGATGTGCCCAGAGCTGTGTATTCCTTGCTTGTGCTCAGAAGGCTTTGCGTACGCAGTGTACTTCCTTGGAAAGAAGTGCCCACGTGAGAGTCTTGAGCGCTGTGAGGCATACTAAAGCTAAAGCCGTCCACTGACTAAGACCTCCTGGAAACCGGGGCGCCCCTATCTCTGGGAATGGGAAAATGTGCACCTTACCTCGAGACTAGAGGTCACATTTAGTGGGCACCTTAGCTACAGTATGCTCCTGGGGGTGAGCTCCCCGGAAGGAATCGCAAGCACCTGGTTTCTTTTGGAAAAACTCACTGCTCCTCAGAGGAATCTGTGGAGTGAATAGTAGCAGGCGGCTTGGAAGCTGCAACGAAGTGGCTTTCCAAAGGGGGAAAGTCGGGCTTCTCCCACATTCTCCCAGTGCCAACTTGAGCCCACGATGCATTTGCCAGCACTCGCTGACTGACACCTGGAGACTTTCAGCAACACTGGGCCTTTCTAGGATCCCACTTCGTTGGACGGGGGGTGTTCTGCGTGCCACGAGGAGCAGCACCCGCTTAATGACTTAGTCAGGCCGAGGGGACCTTGCCTCGTCCAAATGCCTCAGAGTCGTACCGGCTTTTCTGTACTTTCTGTCAGGCTGCACCTGCAGTGTACCTTGCGTCAAAATAGTGAGATGACAGGTTACGGGTTGCCAGGATGCACTTTAGGCTCAGGGATTCTCTCAGTGCCGTTCGGAGGGCCTCCACAGAGGGAGAGCCACGCTGAATGTAATACTGGCCAAAACTTTGTCCCGGGGCTGCCTTACAGCTGTAGACATCAAGCTCTGTAAGCGAGAAGCAGTTCACTGCCCTTCGCTCTGCGTAGCAAGAGCTGACCCCAGCAGTCTGTCCTGTGTTGTGTGGCTCGGAAAACAAAACGGGGACTCCCAGCGCACATGCTCTCCCTCAGAAGGAATTCACACGTGACTCTCTTAGGCCTACGCAAAGCCGCAGAGGAGTTAAAGCACTCTATGGAGTCAGGGTTCATGGAGGTGGCTGCCCACCCAACTTGGCTGATAGGAAGCGCTCGCGCTTCCCTTGAGGCTAGGGGTCACTTTGACTTCACACTTTAGCTAGGGCAAGCGTGGGATGAGCTCCCAGCAAGGCACTGGAGACCACCTGGATTCGTAGGAGAAAACTCACTGTCTTCACTGAGGCACTCCTGGAGGTGACTAGAAGACGGGTAAGGGCAGTGTCTTTCAGTCAGCCTTGAGGCCGCCACTATCGACCTTTCAAATGGGGAAAAGACTGCCTTCTGCCAGGCTTCTCAATTACCAACTGGATCACCCAGCACATACACCTATCTTCTCTGACAATCCAAGGGAGACCCTTGGAACACAGTTCGGCCTTCTGCGATGAAACTTTTGGATGCAGTGTTTGCTGCATGTGGTGAACGGCACAAACCCCGAACTGCCCTCAGCAGGCCTACCTGGGTGACTTCGGATGTTCCCAATGCCTAGCAATGCTCGGGGTTACTCTCTGCATTACTTCGGGCTGGACCTAAAGTCCAGTTTCCGCATCACCCAGAGAGACGTCGAGCAGGAGTCCCCAAACCGAATTGGAGCCCCGGTGGTTTCTTTCAGGGCCGCTTAGTTTTCCTCAACGTGGCAGACCCGCAGGGAACGAAACCCTGCCAAGAACCGCGTTCCTGGGGCTGTTTCAAAGCTGTGGAACGCTCGCCTCAGAGAACACCTTAGTTCCCGGCCCTTCCAACTGCATAGGGAGGGATGTGCCCAGAGCTGTGTATTCCTTGCTTGTGCTCAGAAGGCTTTGGGTACGCAGTGTACTTCCTTGGAAAGAAGTGTCCACGTGAGAGTCTTGAGCGCTGTGAGGCATACTAAAGCTAAAGCCGTCCACTGACTAAGACCTCCTGGAAACCGGGGCGCCCCTATCTCTGGGAATGGGAAAATGTGCACCTTACCTCGAGACTAGAGGTCACATTTAGTGGGCACCTTAGCTATAGTATGCTCCTGGGGGTGAGCTCCCCGGAAGGAATCGCAAGCACCTGGTTTCTTTTGGAAAAACTCACTGCTCCTCAGAGGAATCTGTGGAGTGAATAGTAGCAGGCATCTTGGAAGCTGCAACGAAGTGGCTTTCCAAAGGGGGAAAGTCGGGCTTCTCCCACATTCTCCCAGTGCCAACTTGAGCCCACGATGCATTTGCCAGCACTCGCTGACTGACACCTGGAGACTTTCAGCAACACTGGGCCTTTCTAGGATCCCACTTCGTTGGACGGGGGGTGTTCTGCGTGCCACGAGGAGCAGCACCCGCTTAATGACTTAGTCAGGCCGAGGGGACCTTGCCTCGTCCAAATGCCTCAGAGTCGTACCGGCTTTTCTGTACTTTCTGTCAGGCTGCACCTGCAGTGTACCTTGCGTCAAAATAGTGAGATGACAGGTTACGGGTTGCCAGGATGCACTTTAGGCTCAGGGATTCTCTCAGTGCCGTTCGGAGGGCCTCCACAGAGGGAGAGCCACGCTGAATGTAATACTGGCCAAAACTTTGTCCCGGGGCTGCCTTACAGCTGTAGACATCAAGCTCTGCAAGCGAGAAGCAGTTCACTGCCCTTCGCTCTGCGTAGCAAGAGCTGACCCCAGCAGTCTGTCCTGTGTTGTGTGGCTCGGAAAACAAAACGGGGACTCCCAGCGCACATGCTCTCCCTCAGAAGGAATTCACACGCGACTCTCTTAGGCCTACGCAAAGCCGCAGAGGAGTTAAAGCACTCTATGGAGTCAGGGTTCATGGAGGTGGCTGCCCACCCAACTTGGCTGATAGGAAGCGCTCGCACTTCCCTTGAGGCTAGGGGTCACTTTGACTTCACACTTTAGCTAGGGCAAGCGTGGGATGAGCTCCCAGCAAGGCACTGGAGACCACCTGGATTCATAGGAGAAAACTCACTGTCTTCACTGAGGCACTCCTGGAGGTGACTAGAAGACGGGTAAGGGCAGTGTCTTTCAGTCAGCCTTGAGGCCGCCACTATCGACCTTTCAAATGGGGAAAAGACTGCCCTCTGCCAGGCTTCTCAATTACCAACTGGATCACCCAGCACATACACCTATCTTCTCTGACAATCCAAGGGAGACCCGTGGAACACAGTTCGGCCTTCTGCGATGAAACTTTTGGATGCAGTGTGTGCTGCATGTGGTGAAAGGCACAAACCCCGAACTGCCCTCAGCAGGCCTACCTGGGTGACTTTGGATGTTCCCAATGCCTAGCAATGCTCGGGGTTACTCTCTGCATTACTTCGGGCTGGACCTAATGTCCAGTTTCCGCATCACCTAGAGAGACGTCGAGCAGGAGTCCCCAAACCGAATTGGAGCCCCGGTGGTTTCTTTCAGGGCCGCTTAGTTTTCCTCAACGTGGCAGACCCTCAGGGAACGAAACCCTGCCAAGAACCACGTTCCTGGGGCTGTTTCAAAGCTGTGGAACGCTCGCCTCAGAGAACACCTTAGTTCCCGGCCCTTCCAACTGCATAGGGAGGGATGTGCCCAGAGCTGTGTATCCCTTGCTTGTGCTCAGAAGGCTTTGGTTACGCAGTGTACTTCCTTGGAAAGAAGTGCCCACGTGAGAGTCTTGAGCGCTGTGAGGCATACTAAAGCTAAAGCCGTCCACTGACTAAGACCTCCTGGAAACCGGGGCACCCCTATCTCTGGGAATGGGAAAATGTGCACCTTACCTCGAGACTAGAGGTCACATTTAGTGGGCACCTTAGCTACAGTATGCTCCTGGGGGTGAGCTCCCCGGAAGGAATCGCAAGCACCTGGTTTCTTTTGGAAAAACTCACTGCTCCTCAGAGGAATCTGTGGAGTGAATAGTAGCAGGCGGCTTGGAAGCTGCAACGAAGTGGCTTTCCAAAGGGGGAAAGTCGGGCTTCTCCCACATTCTCCCAGTGCCAACTTGAGCCCATGACGCATTTGCCAGCACTCGCTGACTGACACCTGGAGACTTTCAGCAACACTGGGCCTTTCTAGGATCCCACTTCGTTGGACGGGGGGTGTTCTGCGTGCCACGAGGAGCAGCACCCGCTTAATGACTTAGTCAGGCCGAGGGGACCTTGCCTCGTCCAAATGCCTCAGAGTCGTACCGGCTTTTCTGTACTTTCTGTCAGGCTGCACCTGCAGTGTACCTTGCGTCACAATAGTGAGATGACAGGTTACGGGTTGCCAGGATGCACTTTAGGCTCAGGGATTCTCTCAGTGCCGTTCGGAGGGCCTCCACAGAGGGAGAGCCACGCTGAATGTAATACTGGCCAAAACTTTGTCCCGGGGCTGCCTTACAGCTGTAGACATCAAGCTCTGCAAGCGAGAAGCAGTTCACTGCCCTTCGCTCTGCGTAGCAAGAGCTGACCCCAGCAGTCTGTCCTGTGTTGTGTGGCTCGGAAAACAAAACGGGGACTCCCAGCGCACATGCTCTCCCTCAGAAGGAATTCACACGCGACTCTCTTAGGCCTACGCAAAGCCGCAGAGGAGTTAAAGCACTCTATGGAGTCAGGGTTCATGGAGGTGGCTGCCCACCCAACTTGGCTGATAGGAAGCGCTCGCGCTTCCCTTGAGGCTAGGGGTCACTTTGACTTCACACTTTAGCTAGGGCAAGCGTGGGATGAGCTCCCAGCAAGGCACTGGAGACCACCTGGATTCGTAGGAGAAAACTCACTGTCTTCACTGAGGCACTCCTGGAGGTGACTAGAAGACGGGTAAGGGCAGTGTCTTTCAGTCAGCCTTGAGGCCGCCACTATCGACCTTTCAAATGGGGAAAAGACTGCCTTCTGCCAGGCTTCTCAATTACCAACTGGATCACCCAGCACATACACCTATCTTCTCTGACAATCCAAGGGAGACCCTTGGAACACAGTTCGGCCTTCTGCGATGAAACTTTTGGATGCAGTGTTTGCTGCATGTGGTGAACGGCACAAACCCCGAACTGCCCTCAGCAGGCCTACCTGGGTGACTTCGGATGTTCCCAATGCCTAGCAATGCTCGGGGTTACTCTCTGCATTACTTCGGGCTGGACCTAAAGTCCAGTTTCCGCATCACCTAGAGAGACGTCGAGCAGGAGTCCCCAAACCGAATTGGAGCCCCGGTGGTTTCTTTCAGGGCCGCTTAGTTTTCCTCAACGTGGCAGACCTGCAGGGAACGAAAACCTGCCAAGAACCGCGTTCCTGGGGCTGTTTCAAAGCTGTGGAACGCTCGCCTCAGAGAACACCTTAGTTCCCGGCCCTTCCAACTGCATAGGGAGGGATGTGCCCAGAGCTGTGTATTCCTTGCTTGTGCTCAGAAGGCTTTGCGTACGCAGTGTACTTCCTTGGAAAGAAGTGCCCACGTGAGAGTCTTGAGCGCTGTGAGGCATACTAAAGCTAAAGCCGTCCACTGACTAAGACCTCCTGGAAACCGGGGCGCCCCTATCTCTGGGAATGGGAAAATGTGCACCTTACCTCGAGACTAGAGGTCACATTTAGTGGGCACCTTAGCTACAGTATGCTCCTGGGGGTGAGCTCCCCGGAAGGAATCGCAAGCACCTGGTTTCTTTTGGAAAAACTCACTGCTCCTCAGAGGAATCTGTGGAGTGAATAGTAGCAGGCGGCTTGGAAGCTGCAACGAAGTGGCTTTCCAAAGGGGGAAAGTCGGGCTTCTCCCACATTCTCCCAGTGCCAACTTGAGCCCACGACGCATTTGCCAGCACTCGCTGACTGACACCTCGAGACTTTCAGCAACACTGGGCCTTTCTAGGATCCCACTTCGTTGGACGGGGGGTGTTTTGCGTGCCACGAGGAGCAGCACCCGCTTAATGACTTAGTCAGGCCGAGGGGACCTTGCCTCGTCCAAATGCCTCAGAGTCGTACCGGCTTTTCTGTACTTTCTGTCAGGCTGCACCTGCAGTGTACCTTGCGTCACAATAGTGAGATGACAGGTTAAGAGTTGCCAGGATGCACTTTAGGCTCAGGGATTCTCTCAGTGCCGTTCGGAGGGCCTCCACAGAGGGAGAGCCACGCTGAATGTAATACTGGCCAAAACTTTGTCCCGGGGCTGCCTTACAGCTGTAGACATCAAGCTCTGCAAGCGAGAAGCAGTTCACTGCCCTTCGCTCTGCGTAGCAAGAGCTGACCCCAGCAGTCTGTCCTGTGTTGTGTGGCTCGGAAAACAAAACGGGGACTCCCAGCACACATGCTCTCCCTCAGAAGGAATTCACACGTGACTCTCTTACTCCTATGCAAAGCCGCAGAGGAGTTAAAGCACTCTATGGAGTCAGGGTTCATGGAGGTGGCTGCCCACCCAACTTGGCTGATAGGAAGCGCTCACGCTTCCCTTGAGGCTAGGGGTCACTTTGACTTCACACTTTAGCTAGGGCAAGCGTGGGATGAGCTCCCAGCAAGGCACTGGAGACCACCTGGATTCGTAGGAGAAAACTCACTGTCTTCACTGAGGCACTCCTG
Source organism: Mesoplodon mirus (assembly GCF_964341445.2). Taxonomy (NCBI): domain Eukaryota; kingdom Metazoa; phylum Chordata; class Mammalia; order Artiodactyla; family Ziphiidae; genus Mesoplodon; species Mesoplodon mirus. Next base: position 90,188,805 of record NC_138979.1, on the reverse strand, counting down.
GAGGTGACTAGAAGACGGGTAAGGGCAGTGTCTTTCAGTCAGCCTTGAGGCCGCCACTATCGACCTTTCAAATGGGGAAAAGACTGCCCTCTGCCAGGCTTCTCAGTTACCAACTGGATCACCCAGCACATACACCTATCTTCTCTGACAATCCAAGGGAGACCCGTGGAACACAGTTCGGCCTTCTGCGATGAAACTTTTGGATGCAGTGTGTGCTGCATGTGGTGAACGGCACAAACCCCGAACTGCCCTCAGCAGGCCTACCTGGGTGACTTTGGATGTTCCCAATGCCTAGCAATGCTCGGGGTTACTCTCTGCATTACTTCGGGCTGGACATAAAGTCCAGTTTCCGCATCACTTAGAGAGACGTCGAGCAGGAGTCCCCAAACCGAATTGGAGCCCCGGTGGTTTCTTTCAGGGCCGCTTAGTTTTCCTCAACGTGGCAGACCCGCAGGGAACGAAACCCTGCCAAGAACCGCGTTCCTGAGGCTGTTTCAAAGCTGTGGAACGCTCGCCTCAGAGAACACCTTAGTTCCCGGCCCTTCCAACTGCATAGGGAGGGATGTGCCCAGAGCTGTGTATCCCTTGCTTGTGCTCAGAAGGCTTTGGGTACGCAGTGTACTTCCTTGGAAAGAAGTGCCCACGTGAGAGTCTTGAGCGCTGTGAGGCATACTAAAGCTAAAGCCGTCCACTGACTAAGACCTCCTGGAAACCGGGGCGCCCCTATCTCTGGGAATGGGAAAATGTGCACCTTACCTCGAGACTAGAGGTCACATTTAGTGGGCACCTTAGCTACAGTATGCTCCTGGGGGTGAGCTCCCCGGAAGGAATCGCAAGCACCTGGTTTCTTTTGGAAAAACTCACTGCTCCTCAGAGGAATCTGTGGAGTGAATAGTAGCAGGCGGCTTGGAAGCTGCACCAAAGTGGCTTTCCAAAGGGGGAATGTCGGGCTTCTCCCACATTCTCCCAGTGCCAACTTGAGCCCACGACGCATTTGCCAGCACTCGCTGACTGACACCTGGAGACTTTCAGCAACACTGGGCCTTTCTAGGATCCCACTTCGTTGGACGGGGGGTGTTTTGCGTGCCACGAGGAGCAGCACCCGCTTAATGACTTAGTCAGGCCGAGGGGACCTTGCCTCGTCCAAATGCCTCAGAGTCGTACCGGCTTTTCTGTACTTTCTGTCAGGCTGCACCTGCAGTGTACCTTGCGTCACAATAGTGAGATGACAGGTTAAGGGTTGCCAGGATGCACTTTAGGCTCAGGGATTCTCTCAGTGCCGTTCGGAGGGCCTCCACAGAGGGAGAGCCACGCTGAATGTAATACTGGCCAAAACTTTGTCCCGGGGCTGCCTTACAGCTGTAGACATCAAGCTCTGCAAGCGAGAAGCAGTTCACTGCCCTTCGCTCTGCGTAGCAAGAGCTGACCCCAGCAGTCTGTCCTGTGTTGTGTGGCTCGGAAAACAAAACGGGGACTCCCAGCGCACATGCTCTCCCTCAGAAGGAATTCACACGCGACTCTCTTAGGCCTACGCAAAGCCGCAGAGGAGTTAAAGCACTCTATGGAGTCAGGGTTCATGGAGGTGGCTGCCCACCCAACTTGGCTGATAGGAAGCGCTCGCGCTTCCCTTGAGGCTAGGGGTCACTTTGACTTCACACTTTAGCTAGGGCAAGCGTGGGATGAGCTCCTAGCAAGGCACTGGAGACCACCTGGATTCGTAGGAGAAAACTCACTGTCTTCACTGAGGCACTCCTGGAGGTGACTAGAAGACGGGTAAGGGCAGTGTCTTTCAGTCAGCCTTGAGGCCGCCACTATCGACCTTTCAAATGGGGAAAAGACTGCCTTCTGCCAGGCTTCTCAATTACCAACTGGATCACCCAGCACATACACCTATCTTCTCTGACAATCCAAGGGAGACCCTTGGAACACAGTTCGGCCTTCTGCGATGAAACTTTTGGATGCAGTGTGTGCTGCATGTGGTGAACGGCACAAACCCCGAACTGCCCTCAGCAGGCCTACCTGGGTGACTTCGGATGTTCCCAATGCCTAGCAATGCTCGGGGTTACTCTCTGCATTACTTCGGGCTGGACCTAAAGTCCAGTGTCCGCATCACCTAGAGAGACGTCGAGCAGGAGTCCCCAAACCGAATTGGAGCCCCGGTGGTTTCTTTCAGGGCCGCTTAGTTTTCCTCAACGTGGCAGACCCTCAGGGAACGAAACCCTGCCAAGAACCACGTTCCTGGGGCTGTTTCAAAGCTGTGGAACGCTCGCCTCGGAGAACACCTTAGTTCCCGGCCCTTCCAACTGCATAGGGAGGGATGTGCCCAGAGCTGTGTATCCCTTGCTTGTGCTCAGAAGGCTTTGGGTACGCAGTGTACTTCCTTGGAAAGAAGTGCCCACGTGAGAGTCTTGAGCGCTGTGAGGCATACTAAAGCTAAAGCCGTCCACTGACTAAGACCTCCTGGAAACCGGGGCGCCCCTATCTCTGGGAATGGGAAAATGTGCACCTTACCTCGAGACTAGAGGTCACATTTAGTGGGCACCTTAGCTACAGTATGCTCCTGGGGGTGAGCTCCCCGGAAGGAATCGCAAGCACCTGGTTTCTTTTGGAAAAACTCACTGCTCCTCAGAGGAATCTGTGGAGTGAATAGTAGCAGGCGGCTTGGAAGCTGCAACGAAGTGGCTTTCCAAAGGGGGAAAGTCGGGCTTCTCCCACATTCTCCCAGTGCCAACTTGAGCCCACGACGCATTTGCCAGCACTCGCTGACTGACACCTGGAGACTTTCAGCAACACTGGGCCTTTCTAGGATCCCACTTCGTTGGACGGGGGGTGTTCTGCGTGCCACGAGGAGCAGCACCCGCTTAATGACTTAGTCAGGCCGAGGGGACCTTGCCTCGTCCAAATGCCTCAGAGTCGTACCGGCTTTTCTGTACTTTCTGTCAGGCTGCACCTGCAGTGTACCTTGCGTCACAATAGTGAGATGACAGGTTAAGAGTTGCCAGGATGCACTTTAGGCTCAGGGATTCTCTCAGTGCCGTTCGGAGGGCCTCCACAGAGGGAGAGCCACGCTGAATGTAATACTGGCCAAAACTTTGTCCCGGGGCTGCCTTACAGCTGTAGACATCAAGCTCTGCAAGCGAGAAGCAGTTCACTGCCCTTCGCTCTGCGTAGCAAGAGCTGACCCCAGCAGTCTGTCCTGTGTTGTGTGGCTCGGAAAACAAAACGGGGACTCCCAGCGCACATGCTCTCCCTCAGAAGGAATTCACACGTGACTCTCTTAGGCCTACGCAAAGCCGCAGAGGAGTTAAAGCACTCTATAGAGTCAGGGTTCATGGAGGTGGCTGCCCACCCAACTTGGCTGATAGGAAGCGCTCACGCTTCCCTTGAGGCTAGGGGTCACTTTGACTTCACACTTTAGCTAGGGCAAGCATGGGATGAGCTCCCAGCAAGGCACTGGAGACCACCTGGATTCGTAGGAGAAAACTCACTGTCTTCACTGAGGCACTCCTGGAGGTGACTAGAAGACGGGTAAGGGCAGTGTCTTTCAGTCAGCCTTGAGGCCGCCACTATCAACCTTTCAAATGGGGAAAAGACTGCCCTCTGCCAGGCTTCTCAATTACCAACTGGATCACCCAGCACATACACCTATCTTCTCTGACAATCCAAGGGAGACCCGTGGAACACAGTTCGGCCTTCTGCGATGAAACTTTTGGATGCAGTGTGTGCTGCATGTGGTGAATGGCACAAACCCCGAACTGCCCTCAGCAGGCCTACCTGGGTGACTTTGGATGTTCCCAATGCCTAGCAATGCTCGGGGTTACTCTCTGCATTACTTCGGGCTGGACCTAAAGTCCAGTTTCCGCATCACTTAGAGAGACGTCGAGCAGGAGTCCCCAAACCGAATTGGAGCCCCGGTGGTTTCTTTCAGGGCCGCTTAGTTTTCCTCAACGTGGCAGACCCGCAGGGAACGAAACCCTGCCAAGAACCGCGTTCCTGAGGCTGTTTCAAAGCTGTGGAACGCTCGCCTCAGAGAACACCTTAGTTCCCGGCCCTTCCAACTGCATAGGGAGGGATGTGCCCAGAGCTGTGTATCCCTTGCTTGTGCTCAGAAGGCTTTGGGTACGCAGTGTACTTCCTTGGAAAGAAGTGCCCACGTGAGAGTCTTGAGCGCTGTGAGGCATACTAAAGCTAAAGCCGTCCACTGACTAAGACCTCCTGGAAACCGGGGCGCCCCTATCTCTGGGAATGGGAAAATGTGCACCTTACCTCGAGACTAGAGGTCACATTTAGTGGGCACCTTAGCTACAGTATGCTCCTGGGGGTGAGCTCCCCGGAAGGAATCGCAAGCACCTGGTTTCTTTTGGAAAAACTCACTGCTCCTCAGAGGAATCTGTGGAGTGAATAGTAGCAGGCGGCTTGGAAGCTGCAACGAAGTGGCTTTCCAAAGGGGGAAAGTCGGGCTTCTCCCACATTCTCCCAGTGCCAACTTGAGCCCACGACGCATTTGCCAGCACTCTCTGACTGACACCTGGAGACTTTCAGCAACACTGGGCCTTTCTAGGATCCGACTTCGTTGGACGGGGGGTGTTCTGCGTGCCACGAGGAGCAGCACCCGCTTAATGACTTAGTCAGGCCGAGGGGACCTTGCCTCGTCCAAATGCCTCAGAGTCGTACCGGCTTTTCTGTACTTTCTGTCAGGCTGCACCTGCAGTGTACCTTGCGTCACAATAGTGAGATGACAGGTTACGGGTTGCCAGGATGCACTTTAGGCTCAGGGATTCTCTCAGTGCCGTTCGGAGGGCCTCCACAGAGGGAGAGCCACGCTGAATGTAATACTGGCCAAAACTTTGTCCCGGGGCTGCCTTACAGCTGTAGACATCAAGCTCTGCAAGCGAGAAGCAGTTCACTGCCCTTCGCTCTGCGTAGCAAGAGCTGACCCCAGCAGTCTGTCCTGTGTTGTGTGGCTCGGAAAACAAAACGGGGACTCCCAGCGCATATGCTCTCCCTCAGAAGGAATTCACACGCGACTCTCTTAGGCCTACGCAAAGCCGCAGAGGAGTTAAAGCACTCTATGGAGTCAGGGTTCATGGAGGTGGCTGCCCACCCAACTTGGCTGATAGGAAGCGCTCGCGCTTCCCTTGAGGCTAGGGGTCACTTTGACTTCACACTTTAGCTAGGGCAAGCGTGGGATGAGCTCCCAGCAAGGCACTGGAGACCACCTGGATTCGTAGGAGAAAACTCACTGTCTTCACTGAGGCACTCCTGGAGGTGACTAGAAGACGGGTAAGGGCAGTGTCTTTCAGTCAGCCTTGAGGCCGCCACTATCGACCTTTCAAATGGGGAAAAGACTGCCCTCTGCCAGGCTTCTCAATTACCAACTGGATCACCCAGCACATACACCTATCTTCTCTGACAATCCAAGGGAGACCCTTGGAACACAGTTCGGCCTTCTGCGATGAAACTTTTGGATGCAGTGTGTGCTGCATGTGGTGAACGGCACAAACCCCGAACTGCCCTCAGCAGGCCTACCTGGGTGACTTCGGATGTTCCCAATGCCTAGCAATGCTCGGGGTTACTCTCTGCATTACTTCGGGCTGGACCTAAAGTCCAGTTTCCGCATCACTTAGAGAGACGTCGAGCAGGAGTCCCCAAACCGAATTGGAGCCCCGGTGGTTTCTTTCAGGGCCGCTTAGTTTTCCTCAACGTGGCAGACCTGCAGGGAACGAAACCCTGCCAAGAACAACGTTCCTGGGGCTGTTTCAAAGCTGTGGAATGCTCGCCTCAGAGAACACCTTAGTTCCCGGCCCTTCCAACTGCATAGGGAGGGATGTGCCCAGAGCTGTGTATCCCTTGCTTGTGCTCAGAAGGCTTTGGGTACGCAGTGTACTTCCTTGGAAAGAAGTGCCCACGTGAGAGTCTTGAGCGCTGTGAGGCATACTAAAGCTAAAGCCGTCCACTGACTAAGACCTCCTGGAAACCGGGGCGCCCCTATCTCTGGGAATGGGAAAATGTGCACCTTACCTCGAGACTAGAGGTCACATTTAGTGGGCACCTTAGCTACAGTATGCTCCTGGGGGTGAGCTCCCCGGAAGGAATCGCAAGCACCTGGTTTCTTTTGGAAAAACTCACTGCTCCTCAGAGGAATCTGTGGAGTGAATAGTAGCAGGCGGCTTGGAAGCTGCAACGAAGTGGCTTTCCAAAGGGGGAAAGTCGGGCTTCTCCCACATTCTCCCAGTGCCAACTTGAGCCCACGACGCATTTGCCAGCACTCTCTGACTGACACCTGGAGACTTTCAGCAACACTGGGCCTTTCTAGGATCCCACTTCGTTGGACGGGGGGTGTTCTGCGTGCCACGAGGAGCAGCACCCGCTTAATGACTTAGTCAGGCCGAGGGGACCTTGCCTCGTCCAAATGCCTCAGAGTCGTACCGGCTTTTCTGTACTTTCTGTCAGGCTGCACCTGCAGTGTACCTTGCGTCACAATAGTGAGATGACAGGTTAAGGGTTGCCAGGATGCACTTTAGGCTCAGGGATTCTCTCAGTGCCGTTCGGAGGGCCTCCACAGAGGGAGAGCCACGCTGAATGTAATACTGGCCAAAACTTTGTCCCGGGGCTGCCTTACAGCTGTAGACATCAAGCTCTGCAAGCGAGAAGCAGTTCACTGCCCTTCGCTCTGCGTAGCAAGAGCTGACCCCAGCAGTCTGTCCTGTGTTGTGTGGCTCGGAAAACAAAACGGGGACTCCCAGCGCACATGCTCTCCCTCAGAAGGAATTCACACGCGACTCTCTTAGGCCTACGCAAAGCCGCAGAGGAGTTAAAGCACTCTATGGAGTCAGGGTTCATGGAGGTGGCTGCCCACCCAACTTGGCTGATAGGAAGCGCTCGCGCTTCCCTTGAGGCTAGGGGTCACTTTGACTTCACACTTTAGCTAGGGCAAGCGTGGGATGAGCACCCAGCAAGGCACTGGAGACCACCTGGATTCGTAGGAGAAAACTCACTGTCTTCACTGAGGCACTCCTGGAGGTGACTAGAAGATGGGTAAGGGCAATGTCTTTCAGTCAGCCTTGAGGCCGCCACTATCGACCTTTCAAATGGGGAAAAGACTGCCCTCTGCCAGGCTTCTCAATTACCAACTGGATCACCCAGCACATACACCTATCTTCTCTGACAATCCAAGGGAGACCCGTGGAACACAGTTCGGCCTTCTGCGATGAAACTTTTGGATGCAGTGTGTGCTGCATGTGGTGAACGGCACAAACCCCGAACTGCCCTCAGCAGGCCTACCTGGGTGACTTTGGATGTTCCCAATGCCTAGCAATGCTCGGGGTTACTCTCTGCATTACTTCGGGCTGGACCTAAAGTCCAGTTTCCGCATCACCTAGAGAGACGTCGAGCAGGAGTCCCCAAACCGAATTGGAGCCCCGGTGGTTTCTTTCAGGGCCGCTTAGTTTTCCTCAACGTGGCAGACCTGCAGGGAACGAAACCTTGCCAAGAACAACGTTCCTGGGGCTGTTTCAAAGCTGTGGAACGCTCGCCTCAGAGAACACCTTAGTTCCCGGCCCTTCCAACTGCATAGGGAGGGATGTGCCCAGAGCTGTGTATCCCTTGCTTGTGCTCAGAAGGCTTTGGGTACGCAGTGTACTTCCTTGGAAAGAAGTGCCCACGTGAGAGTCTTGAGTGCTGTGAGGCATACTAAAGCTAAAGCCGTCCACTGACTAAGACCTCCTGGAAACCGGGGCGCCCCTATCTCTGGGAATGGGAAAATGTGCACCTTACCTCGAGACTAGACGTCACATTTAGTGGGCACCTTAGCTACAGTATGCTCCTGGGGGTGAGCTCCCCGGAAGGAATCGCAAGCACCTGGTATCTTTTGGAAAAACTCACCGCTCCTCAGAGGAATCTGTGGAGTGAATAGTAGCAGGCGGCTTGGAAGCTGCAACGAAGTGGCTTTCCAAAGGGGGAAAGTCGGGCTTCTCCCACATTCTCCCAGTGCCAACTTGAGCCCACGACGCATTTGCCAGCACTCTCTGACTGACACCTGGAGACTTTCAGCAACACTGGGCCTTTCTAGGATCCCACTTCGTTGGACGGGGGGTGTTTTGCGTGCCACGAGGAGCAGCACCCGCTTAATGACTTAGTCAGGCCGAGCTGACCTTGCCTCGTCCAAATGCCTCAGAGTCGTACCGGCTTTTCTGTACTTTCTGTCAGGCTGCACCTGCAGTGTACCTTGCATCACAATAGTGAGATGACAGGTTAAGGGTTGCCAGGATGCACTTTAGGCTCAGGGATTCTCTCAGTGCCGTTCGGAGGGCCTCCACAGAGGGAGAGCCACGCTGAATGTAATACTGGCCAAAACTTTGTCCCGGGGCTGCCTTACAGCTGTAGACATCAAGCTCTGCAAGCGAGAAGCAGTTCACTGCCCTTCGCTCTGCGTAGCAAAAGCTGAACCCAGCAGTCTGTCCTGTGTTGTGTGGCTCGGAAAACAAAACGGGGACTCCCAGCGCACATGCTCTCCCTCAGAAGGAATTCACACGCGACTCTCTTAGGCCTACGCAAAGCCGCAGAGGAGTTAAAGCACCCTATGGAGTCAGGGTTCATGGAGGTGGCTGCCCACCCAACTTGGCTGATAGGAAGCGCTCGCGCTTCCCTTGAGGCTAGGGGACACTTTGACTTCACACTTTAGCTAGGGCAAGCGTGGGATGAGCTCCCAGCAAGGCACTGGAGACCACCTGGATTCGTAGGAGAAAACTCACTGTCTTCACTGAGGCACTCCTGGAGGTGACTAGAAGACGGGTAAGGGCAGTGTCTTTCAGTCAGCCTTGAGGCCGCCACTATCGACCTTTCAAATGGGGAAAAGACTGCCCTCTGCCAGGCTTCTCAATTACCAACTGGATCACCCAGCACATACACCTATCTTCTCTGACAATCCAAGGGAGACCCGTGGAACACAGTTCGGCCTTCTGCGATGAAACTTTTGGATGCAGTGTGTGCTGCATGTGGTGAACAGCACAAACCCCGAACTGCCCTCAGCAGGCCTACCTGGGTGACTTTGGATGTTCCCAATGCCTAGCAATGCTCGGGGTTACTCTCTGCATTACTTCTGGCTGGACCTAAAGTCCAGTTTCCGCATCACCTAGAGAGACGTCGAGCAGGAGTCCCCAAACCGAATTGGAGCCCCGGTGGTTTCTTTCAGGGCCGCTTAGTTTTCCTCAACGTGGCAGACCCGCAGGGAACGAAACCCTGCCAAGAACCACGTTCCTGGGTCTGTTTCAAAGCTGTGGAACGCTCGCCTCAGAGAACACCTTAGTTCCCGGCCCTTCCAACTGCATAGGGAGGGATGTGCCCAGAGCTGTGTATCCCTTGCTTGTGCTCAGAAGGCTTTGGGTACGCAGTGTACTTCCTTGGAAAGAAGTGCCCACGTGAGAGTCTTGAGCGCTGTGAGGCATACTAAAGCTAAAGCCGTCCACTGACTAAGACCTCCTGGAAACCGGGGCGCCCCTATCTCTGGGAATGGGAAAATGTGCACCTTACCTCGAGACTAGAGGTCACATTTAGTGGGCACCTTAGCTACAGTATGCTCCTGGGGGTGAGCTCCCCGGAAGGAATCGCAAGCACCTGGTTTCTTTTGGAAAAACTCACTGCTCCTCAGAGGAATCTGTGCAGTGAATAGTAGCAGGCGGCTTGGAAGCTGCAACGAAGTGGCTTTCCAAAGGGGGAAAGTCGGGCTTCTCCCACATTCTCCCAGTGCCAACTTGAGCCCACGACGCATTTGCCAGCACTCTCTGACTGACACCTGGAGACTTTCAGCAACACTGGGCCTTTCTAGGATCCCACTTCGTTGGACGGGGGGTGTTTTGCGTGCCACGAGGAGCAGCACCCGCTTAATGACTTAGTCAGGCCGAGCTGACCTTGCCTCGTCCAAATGCCTCAGAGTCGTACCGGCTTTTCTGTACTTTCTGTCAGGCTGCACCTGCAGTGTACCTTGCATCACAATAGTGAGATGACAGGTTAAGGGTTGCCAGGATGCACTTTAGGCTCAGGGATTCTCTCAGTGCCGTTCGGAGGGCCTCCACAGAGGGAGAGCCACGCTGAATGTAATACTGGCCAAAACTTTGTCCCGGGGCTGCCTTACAGCTGTAGACATCAAGCTCTGCAAGCGAGAAGCAGTTCACTGCCCTTCGCTCTGCGTAGCAAAAGCTGAACCCAGCAGTCTGTCCTGTGTTGTGTGGCTCGGAAAACAAAACGGGGACTCCCAGCGCACATGCTCTCCCTCAGAAGGAATTCACACGCGACTCTCTTAGGCCTACGCAAAGCCGCAGAGGAGTTAAAGCACCCTATGGAGTCAGGGTTCATGGAGGTGGCTGCCCACCCAACTTGGCTGATAGGAAGCGCTCGCGCTTCCCTTGAGGCTAGGGGACACTTTGACTTCACACTTTAGCTAGGGCAAGCGTGGGATGAGCTCCCAGCAAGGCACTGGAGACCACCTGGATTCGTAGGAGAAAACTCACTGTCTTCACTGAGGCACTCCTGGAGGTGACTAGAAGACGGGTAAGGGCAGTGTCTTTCAGTCAGCCTTGAGGCCGCCACTATCGACCTTTCAAATGGGGAAAAGACTGCCCTCTGCCAGGCTTCTCAATTACCAACTGGATCACCCAGCACATACACCTATCTTCTCTGACAATCCAAGGGAGACCCGTGGAACACAGTTCGGCCTTCTGCGATGAAACTTTTGGATGCAGTGTGTGCTGCATGTGGTGAACAGCACAAACCCCGAACTGCCCTCAGCAGGCCTACCTGGGTGACTTTGGATGTTCCCAATGCCTAGCAATGCTCGGGGTTACTCTCTGCATTACTTCTGGCTGGACCTAAAGTCCAGTTTCCGCATCACCTAGAGAGACGTCGAGCAGGAGTCCCCAAACCGAATTGGAGCCCCGGTGGTTTCTTTCAGGGCCGCTTAGTTTTCCTCAACGTGGCAGACCCGCAGGGAACGAAACCCTGCCAAGAACCACGTTCCTGGGTCTGTTTCAAAGCTGTGGAACGCTCGCCTCAGAGAACACCTTAGTTCCCGGCCCTTCCAACTGCATAGGGAGGGATGTGCCCAGAGCTGTGTATCCCTTGCTTGTGCTCAGAAGGCTTTGGGTACGCAGTGTACTTCCTTGGAAAGAAGTGCCCACGTGAGAGTCTTGAGCGCTGTGAGGCATACTAAAGCTAAAGCCGTCCACTGACTAAGACCTCCTGGAAACCGGGGCGCCCCTATCTCTGGGAATGGGAAAATGTGCACCTTACCTCGAGACTAGAGGTCACATTTAGTGGGCACCTTAGCTACAGTATGCTCCTGGGGGTGAGCTCCCCGGAAGGAATCGCAAGCACCTGGTTTCTTTTGGAAAAACTCACTGCTCCTCAGAGGAATCTGTGCAGTGAATAGTAGCAGGCGGCTTGGAAGCTGCAACGAAGTGGCTTTCCAAAGGGGGAAAGTCGGGCTTCTCCCACATTCTCCCAGTGCCAACTTGAGCCCACGACGCATTTGCCAGCACTCTCTGACTGACACCTGGAGACTTTCAGCAACACTGGGCCTTTCTAGGATCCCACTTCGTTGGACGGGCGGTGTTCTGCGTGCCACGAGGAGCAGCACCCGCTTAATGACTTAGTCAGGCCGAGGGGACCTTGCCTCGTCCAAATGCCTCAGAGTCGTACCGGCTTTTCTGTACTTTCTGTCAGGCTGCACCTGCAGTGTACCTTGCGTCACAATAGTGAGATGACAGGTTAAGGGTTGCCAGGATGCACTTTAGGCTCAGGGATTCTCTCAGTGCCGTTCGGAGGGCCTCCACAGAGGGAGAGCCACGCTGAATGTAATACTGGCCAAAACTTTGTCCCGGGGCTGCCTTACAGCTGTAGACATCAAGCTCTGCAAGCGAGAAGCAGTTCACTGCCCTTCGCTCTGCGTAGCAAGAGCTGACCCCAGCAGTCTGTCCTGTGTTGTGTGGCTCGGAAAACAAAACGGGGACTCCCAGCGCACATGCTCTCCCTCAGAAGGAATTCACACGCGACTCTCTTAGGCCTACGCAAAGCCGCAGAGGAGTTAAAGCACTCTATGGAGTCAGGGTTCATGGAGGTGGCTGCCCACCCAACTTGGCTGATAGGAAGCGCTCGCGCTTCCCTTGAGGCTAGGGGTCACTTTGACTTCACACTTTAGCTAGGGCAAGCGTGGGATGAGCTCCCAGCAAGGCACTGGAGACCACCTGGATTCGTAGGAGAAAACTCACTGTCTTCACTGAGGCACTCCTGGAGGTGACTAGAAGACGGGTAAGGGCAGTGTCTTTCAGTCAGCCTTGAGGCCGCCACTATCGACCTTTCAAATGGGGAAAAGACTGCCTTCTGCCAGGCTTCTCAATTACCAACTGGATCACCCAGCACATACACCTATCTTCTCTGACAATCCAAGGGAGACCCTTGTAACACAGTTCGGCCTTCTGCGATGAAACTTTTGGATGCAGTGTTTGCTGCATGTGGTGAACGGCACAAACCCCGAACTGCCCTCAGCAGGCCTACCTGGGTGACTTCGGATGTTCCCAATGCCTAGCAATGCTCGGGGTTACTCTCTGCATTACTTCGGGCTGGACCTAAAGTCCAGTTTCCGCATCACCTAGAGAGACGTCGAGCAGGAGTCCCCAAACCGAATTGGAGCCCCGGTGGTTTCTTTCAGGGCCGCTTAGTTTTCCTCAACGTGGCAGACCCGCAGGGAACGAAACCCTGCCAAGAACCGCGTTCCTGGGGCTGTTTCAAAGCTGTGGAACGCTCGCCTCAGAGAACACCTTAGTTCCCGGCCCTTCCAACTGCATAGGGAGGGATGTGCCCAGAGCTGTGTATCCCTTGCTTGTGCTCAGAAGGCTTTGGGTACGCAGTGTACTTCCTTGGAAAGAAGTGCCCACGTGAGAGTCTTGAGCGCTGTGAGGCATACTAAAGCTAAAGCCGTCCACTGACTAAGACCTCCTGGAAACCGGGGCGCCCCTATCTCTGGGAATGGGAAAATGTGCACCTTACCTCGAGACTAGAGGTCACATTTAGTGGGCACCTTAGCTACAGTATGCTCCTGGGGGTGAGCTCCCCGGAAGGAATCGCAAGCACCTGGTTTCTTTTGGAAAAACTCACTGCTCCTCAGAGGAATCTGTGGAGTGAATAGTAGCAGGCGGCTTGGAAGCTGCACCAAAGTGGCTTTCCAAAGGGGGAAAGTCGGGCTTCTCCCACATTCTCCCAGTGCCAACTTGAGCCCACGACGCATTTGCCAGCACTCGCTGACTGACACCTCGAGACTTTCAGCAACACTGGGCCTTTCTAGGATCCCACTTCGTTGGACGGGCGGTGTTCTGCGTGCCACGAGGAGCAGCACCCGCTTAATGACTTAGTCAGGCCGAGGGGACCTTGCCTCGTCCAAATGCCTCAGAGTCGTACCGGCTTTTCTGTACTTTCTGTCAGGCTGCACCTGCAGTGTACCTTGCGTCACAATAGTGAGATGACAGGTTAAGGGTTGCCAGGATGCACTTTAGGCTCACGGATTCTCTCAGTGCCGTTCGGAGGGCCTCCACAGAGGGAGAGCCACGCTGAATGTAATACTGGCCAAAACTTTGTCCCGGGGCTGCCTTACAGCTGTAGACATCAAGCTCTGCAAGCGAGAAGCAGTTCACTGCCCTTCGCTCTGCGTAGCAAGAGCTGACCCCAGCAGTCTGTCCTGTGTTGTGTGGCTCGGAAAACAAAACGGGGACTCCCAGCGCACATGCTCTCCCTCAGAAGGAATTCACACGCGACTCTCTTAGGCCTACGCAAAGCCGCAGAGGAGTTAAAGCACTCTATGGAGTCAGGGTTCATGGAGGTGGCTGCCCACCCAACTTGGCTGATAGGAAGCACTCGCGCTTCCCTTGAGGCTAGGGGTCACTTTGACTTCACACTTTAGCTAGGGCAAGCGTGGGATGAGCTCCCAGCAAGGCACTGGAGACCACCTGGATTCGTAGGAGAAAACTCACTGTCTTCACTGAGGCACTCCTGGAGGTGACTAGAAGACGGGTAAGGGCAGTGTCTTTCAGTCAGCCTTGAGGCCGCCACTATCGACCTTTCAAATGGGGAAAAGACTGCCTTCTGCCAGGCTTCTCAATTACCAACTGGATCACCCAGCACATACACCTATCTTCTCTGACAATCCAAGGGAGACCCTTGGAACACAGTTCGGCCTTCTGCGATGAAACTTTTGGATGCAGTGTTTGCTGCATGTGGTGAATGGCACAAAACACGAACTGCCCTCAGCAGGCCTACCTGGGTGACTTCGGATGTTCCCAATGCCTAGCAATGCTCGGGGTTACTCTCTGCATTACTTCAGGCTGGACCTAAAGTCCAGTTTCTGCATCACCTAGAGAGACGTCGAGCAGGAGTCCCCAAACCGAATTGGAGCCCCGGTGGTTTCTTTCAGGGCCGCTTAGTTTTCTTCAACGTGGCAGACCCGCAGGGAACGAAACCCTGCCAAGAACCGCGTTCCTGGGGCTGTTTCAAAGCTGTGGAACGCTCGGCTCAGAGAACACCTTAGTTCCCGGCCCTTCCAACTGCATAGGGAGGGATGTGCCCAGAGCTGTGTATCCCTTGCTTGTGCTCAGAAGGCTTTGGGTACGCAGTGTACTTCCTTGGAAAGAAGTGCCCACGTGAGAGTCTTGAGCGCTGTGAGGCATACTAAAGCTAAAGCCGTCCACTGACTAAGACCTCCTGGAAACCGGGGCGCCCCTATCTCTGGGAATGGGAAAATGTGCACCTTACCTCGAGACTAGAGGTCACATTTAGTGGGCACCTTAGCTACAGTATGCTCCTGGGGGTGAGCTCCCCGGAAGGAATCGCAAGCACCTGGTTTCTTTTGGAAAAACTCACTGCTCCTCAGAGGAATCTGTGGAGTGAATAGTAGCAGGCAGCTTGGAAGCTGCAACGAAGTGGCTTTCCAAAGGGGGAAAGTCGGGCTTCTCCCACATTCTCCCAGTGCCAACTTGAGCCCACGACGCATTTGCCAGCACTCTCTGACTGACACCTCGAGACTTTCAGCAACACTGGGCCTTTCTAGGATCCCACTTCGTTGGACGGGGGGTGTTTTGCGTGCCACGAGGAGCAGCACCCGCTTAATGACTTAGTCAGGCCGAGGGGACCTTGCCTCGTCCAAATGCCTCAGAGTCGTACCGGCTTTTCTATACTTTCTGTCAGGCTGCACCTGCAGTGTACCTTGCGTCACAATAGTGAGATGACAGGTTAATGGTTGCCAGGATGCACTTTAGGCTCAGGGATTCTCTCAGTGCCGTTCGGAGGGCCTCCACAGAGGGAGAGCCACGCTGAATGTAATACTGGCCAAAACTTTGTCCCGGGGCTGCCTTACAGCTGTAGACATCAAGCTCTGCAAGCGAGAAGCAGTTCACTGCCCTTCGCTCTGCGTAGCAAGAGCTGACCCCAGCAGTCTGTCCTGTGTTGTGTGGCTCGGAAAACAAAACGGGGACTCCCAGCGCACATGCTCTCCCTCAGAAGGAATTCACACGCGACTCTCTTAGGCCTACGCAAAGCCGCAGAGGATTTAAAGCACTCTATGGAGTCAGGGTTCATGGAGGTGGCTGCCCACCCAACTTGGCTGATAGGAAGCGCTCGCGCTTCCCTTGAGGCTAGGGGTCACTTTGACTTCACACTTTAGCTAGGGCAAGCGTGGGATGAGCTCCCAGCAAGGCACTGGAGACCACCTGGATTCGTAGGAGAAAACTCACTGTCTTCACTGAGGCACTCCTGGAGGTGACTAGAAGACGGGTAAGGGCAGTGTCTTTCAGTCAGCCTTGAGGCCGCCACTATCGACCTTTCAAATGGGGAAAAGACTGCCCTCTGCCAGGCTTCTCAATTACCAACTGGATCACCCAGCACATACACCTATCTTCTCTGACCATCCAAGGGAGACCCTTGGAACACAGTTCGGCCTTCTGCGATGAAACTTTTGGATGCAGTGTGTGCTGCATGTGGTGAACGGCACAAACCCCGAACTGCCCTCAGCAGGCCTACCTGGGTGACTTCGGATGTTCCCAATGCCTAGCAATGCTCGGGGTTACTCTCTGCATTACTTCGGGCTGGACCTAAAGTCCAGTTTCCGCATCACCTAGAGAGACGTCGAGCAGGAGTCCCCAAACCGAATTGGAGCCCCGGTGGTTTCTTTCAGGGCCGCTTAGTTTTCCTCAACGTGGCAGACCCGCAGGGAACGAAACCCTGCCAAGAACCACGTTCCTGGGGTTGTTTCAAAGCTGTGGAACGCTCGCCTCAGAGAACACCTTAGTTCCCGGCCCTTCCAACTGCATAGGGAGGGATGTGCCCAGAGCTGTGTATCCCTTGCTTGTGCTCAGAAGGCTTTGGGTACGCAGTGTACTTCCTTGGAAAGAAGTGCCCACGTGAGAGTCTTGAGCGCTGTGAGGCATACTAAAGCTAAAGCCGTCCACTGACTAAGACCTCCTGGAAACCTGGGCGCCCCTATCTCTGGGAATGGGAAAATGTGCACCTTACCTCGAGACTAGAGGTCACATTTAGTGGGCACCTTAGCTACAGTATGCTCCTGGGGGTGAGCTCCCCGGAAGGAATCGCAAGCACCTGGTTTCTTTTGGAAAAACTCACTGCTCCTCAGAGGAATCTGTGGAGTGAATAGTAGCAGGCGGCTTGGAAGCTGCAACGAAGTGGCTTTCCAAAGGGGGAAAGTCGGGCTTCTCCCACATTCTCCCAGTGCCAACTTGAGCCCACGACGCATTTGCCAGCACTCGCTGACTGACACCTGGAGACTTTCAGCAACACTGGGCCTTTCTAGGATCCCACTTCGTTGGACGGGCGGTGTTCTGCGTGCCACGAGGAGCAGCACCCGCTTAATGACTTAGTCAGGCCGAGGGGACCTTGCCTCGTCCAAATGCCTCAGAGTCGTACCGGCTTTTCTGTACTTTCTGTCAGGCTGCACCTGCAGTGTACCTTGCGTCACAATAGTGAGATGACAGGTTAAGGGTTGCCAGGATGCACTTTAGGCTCAGGGATTCTCTCAGTGCCGTTCGGAGGGCCTCCACAGAGGGAGAGCCACGCTGAATGTAATACTGGCCAAAACTTTGTCCCGGGGCTGCCTTACAGCTGTAGACATCAAGCTCTGCAAGCGAGAAGCAGTTCACTGCCCTTCGCTCTGCGTAGCAAGAGCTGACCCCAGCAGTCTGTCCTGTGTTGTGTGGCTCGGAAAACAAAACGGGGACTCCCAGCGCACATGCTCTCCCTCAGAAGGAATTCACACGCGACTCTCTTAGGCCTACGCAAAGCCGCAGAGGAGTTAAAGCACTCTATGGAGTCAGGGTTCATGGAGGTGGCTGCCCACCCAACTTGGCTGATAGGAAGCGCTCGCGCTTCCCTTGAGGCTAGGGTTCACTTTGACTTCACACTTTAGCTAGGGCAAGCGTGGGATGAGCTCCCAGCAAGGCACTGGATACCACCTGGATTCGTAGGAGAAAACTCACTGTCTTCACTGAGGCACTCCTGGAGGTGACTAGAAGACGGGTAAGGGCAGTGTCTTTCAGTCAGCCTTGAGGCCGCCACTATCGACCTTTCAAATGGGGAAAAGACTGCCCTCTGCCAGGCTTCTCAATTACCAACTGGATCACCCAGCACATACACCTATCTTCTCTGACAATCCAAGGGAGACCCTTGGAACACAGTTCGGCCTTCTGCGATGAAACTTTTGGATGCAGTGTGTGCTGCATGTGGTGAACGGCACAAACCCCGAACTGCCCTCAGCAGGCCTACCTGGGTGACTTCGGATGTTCCCAATGCCTAGCAATGCTCGGGGTTACTCTCTGCATTACTTCGGGCTGGACCTAAAGTCCAGTTTCCGCATCACCTAGAGAGACGTCGAGCAGGAGTCCCCAAACCGAATTGGAGCCCCGGGGGTTTCTTTAAGGGCCGCTTAGTTTTCCTCAACGTGGCAGACCCGCAGGGAACAAAACCCTGCCAAGAACCGCGTTCCTGAGGCTGTTTCAAAGCTGTGGAACGCTCGCCTCAGAGAACACCTTAGTTCCCGGCCCTTCCAACTGCAAAGGGAGGGATGTGCCCAGAGCTGTGTATCCCTTGCTTGTGCTCAGAAGGCTTTGGGTATGCAGTGTACTTCCTTGGAAAGAAGTGCCCACGTGAGAGTCTTGAGCGCTGTGAGGCATACTAAAGCTAAAGCCGTCCACTGACTAAGACCTCCTGGAAACCGGGGCGCCCCTATCTCTGGGAATGGGAAAATGTGCACCTTACCTCGAGACTAGAGGTCACATTTAGTGGGCACCTTAGCTACAGTATGCTCCTGGGGGTGAGCTCCCCGGAAGGAATCGCAAGCACCTGGTTTCTTTTGGAAAAACTCACTGCTCCTCAGAGGAATCTGTGGAGTGAATAGTAGCAGGCGGCTTGGAAGCTGCAACGAAGTGGCTTTCCAAAGGGGGAAAGTCGGGCTTCTCCCACATTCTCCCAGTGCCAACTTGAGCCCACGACGCATTTGCCAGCACTCGCTGACTGACACCTGGAGACTTTCAGCAACACTGGGCCTTTCTAGGATCCCACTTCGTTGGACGGGGGGTGTTCTGCGTGCCACGAGGAGCAGCACCCGCTTAATGACTTAGTCAGGCCGAGGGGACCTTGCCTCGTCCAAATGCCTCAGAGTCGTACCGGCTTTTCTGTACTTTCTGTCAGGCTGCACCTGCAGTGTACCTTGCGTCACAATAGTGAGATGACAGGTTAAGGGTTGCCAGGATGCACTTTAGGCTCAGGGATTCTCTCAGTGCCGTTCGGAGGGCCTCCACAGAGGGAGAGCCACGCTGAATGTAATACTGGCCAAAACTTTGTCCCGGGGCTGCCTTACAGCTGTAGACATCAAGCTCTGCAAGCGAGAAGCAGTTCACTGCCCTTCGCTCTGCGTAGCAAGAGCTGACCCCAGCAGTCTGTCCTGTGTTGTGTGGCTCGGAAAACAAAACGGGGACTCCCAGCGCACATGCTCTCCCTCAGAAGGAATTCACACGTGACTCTCTTAGGCCTACGCAAAGCCGCAGAGGAGTTAAAGCACTCTATGGAGTCAGGGTTCATGGAGGTGGCTGCCCACCCAACTTGGCTGATAGGAAGCGCTCGCGCTTCCCTTGAGGCTAGGGGTCACTTTGACTTCACACTTTAGCTAGGGCAAGCGTGGGATGAGCTCCCAGCAAGGCACTGGAGACCACCTGGATTCGTAGGAGAAAACTCACTGTCTTCACTGAGGCACTCCTGGAGGTGACTAGAAGACGGGTAAGGGCAGTGTCTTTCAGTCAGCCTTGAGGCCGCCACTATCGACCTTTCAAATGGGGAAAAGACTGCCCTCTGCCAGGCTTCTCAATTACCAACTGGATCACCCAGCACATACACCTATCTTCTCTGACAATCCAAGGGAGACCCGTGGAACACAGTTCGGCCTTCTGCGATGAAACTTTTGGATGCAGTGTGTGCTGCATGTGGTGAACGGCACAAACCCCGAACTGCCCTCAGCAGGCCTACCTGGGTGACTTTGGATGTTCCCAATGCCTAGCAATGCTCGGGGTTACTCTCTGCATTACTTCGGGCTGGACCTAAAGTCCAGTTTCCGCATCACCTAGAGAGACGTCGAGCAGGAGTCCCCAAACCGAATTGGAGCCCCGGTGGTTTCTTTCAGGGCCGCTTAGTTTTCCTCAACGTGGCAGACCCGCAGGGAACGAAACCCTGCCAAGAACCGCGTTCCTGGGGCTGTTTCAAAGCTGTGGAACGCTCGCCTCAGAGAACACCTTAGTTCCCGGCCCTTCCAACTGCATAGGGAGGGATGTGCCCAGAGCTGTGTATCCCTTGCTTGTGCTCAGAAGGCTTTGGGTACGCAGTGTACTTCCTTGGAAAGAAGTGCCCACGTGAGAGTCTTGAGCGCTGTGAGGCATACTAAAGCTAAAGCCGTCCACTGACTAAGACCTCCTGGAAACCGGGGCGCCCCTATCTCTGGGAATGGGAAAATGTGCACCTTACCTCGAGACTAGAGGTCACATTTAGTGGGCACCTTAGCTACAGTATGCTCCTGGGGGTGAGCTCCCCGGAAGGAATCGCAAGCACCTGGTTTCTTTTGGAAAAACTCACTGCTCCTCAGAGGAATCTGTGGAGTGAATAGTAGCAGGCGGCTTGGAAGCTGCACCAAAGTGGCTTTCCAAAGGGGGAAAGTCGGGCTTCTCCCACATTCTCCCAGTGCCAACTTGAGCCCTCGACGCATTTGCCAGCACTCGCTGACTGACACCTGGAGACTTTCAGCAACACTGGGCCTTTCTAGGATCCCACTTCGTTGGACGGGGGGTGTTCTGCGTGCCACGAGGAGCAGCACCCGCTTAATGACTTAGTCAGGCCGAGGGGACCTTGCCTCGTCCAAATGCCTCAGAGTCGTACCGGCTTTTCTGTACTTTCTGTCAGGCTGCACCTGCAGTGTACCTTGCGTCACAATAGTGAGATGACAGGTTAAGGGTTGCCAGGATGCACTTTAGGCTCAGGGATTCTCTCAGTGCCGTTCGGAGGGCCTCCACAGAGGGAGAGCCACGCTGAATG
This sequence comes from Mesoplodon mirus, assembly GCF_964341445.2. Classification (NCBI taxonomy): domain Eukaryota; kingdom Metazoa; phylum Chordata; class Mammalia; order Artiodactyla; family Ziphiidae; genus Mesoplodon; species Mesoplodon mirus. The sequence goes on along the minus strand of NC_138979.1, from coordinate 90,168,180 downwards.
TAATACTGGCCAAAACTTTGTCCCGGGGCTGCCTTACAGCTGTAGACATCAAGCTCTGCAAGCGAGAAGCAGTTCACTGCCCTTCGCTCTGCGTAGCAAGAGCTGACCCCAGCAGTCTGTCCTGTGTTGTGTGGCTCGGAAAACAAAACGGGGACTCCCAGCGCACATGCTCTCCCTCAGAAGGAATTCACACGCGACTCTCTTAGGCCTACGCAAAGCCGCAGAGGAGTTAAAGCACTCTATGGAGTCAGGGTTCATGGAGGTGGCTGCCCACCCAACTTGGCTGATAGGAAGCGCTCGCGCTTCCCTTGAGGCTAGGGGTCACTTTGACTTCACACTTTAGCTAGGGCAAGCGTGGGATGAGCTCCCAGCAAGGCACTGGAGACCACCTGGATTCGTAGGAGAAAACTCACTGTCTTCACTGAGGCACTCCTGGAGGTGACTAGAAGACGGGTAAGGGCAGTGTCTTTCAGTCAGCCTTGAGGCCGCCACTATCGACCTTTCAAATGGGGAAAAGACTGCCCTCTGCCAGGCTTCTCAATTACCAACTGGATCACCCAGCACATACACCTATCTTCTCTGACAATCCAAGGGAGACCCTTGGAACACGGTTCGGCCTTCTGCGATGAAACTTTTGGATGCAGTGTGTGCTGCATGTGGTGAACGGCACAAACCCCGAACTGCCCTCAGCAGGCCTACCTGGGTGACTTCGGATGTTCCCAATGCCTAGCAATGCTCGGGGTTACTCTCTGCATTACTTCGGGCTGGACCTAAAGTCCAGTTTCCGCATCACCTAGAGAGACGTCGAGCAGGAGTCCCCAAACCGAATTGGAGCCCCGGTGGTTTCTTTCAGGGCCGCTTAGTTTTCCTCAACGTGGCAGACCCGCAGGGAACGAAACCCTGCCAAGAACCGCGTTCCTGAGGCTGTTTCAAAGCTGTGGAACGCTCGCCTCAGAGAACACCTTAGTTCCCGGCCCTTCCAACTGCATAGGGAGGGATGTGCCCAGAGCTGTGTATCCCTTGCTTGTGCTCAGAAGGCTTTGGGTACGCAGTGTACTTCCTTGGAAAGAAGTGCCCACGTGAGAGTCTTGAGCGCTGTGAGGCATACTAAAGCTAAAGCCGTCCACTGACTAAGACCTCCTGGAAACCGGGGCGCCCCTATCTCTGGGAATGGGAAAATGTGCACCTTACCTCGAGACTAGAGGTCACATTTAGTGGGCACCTTAGCTACAGTATGCTCCTGGGGGTGAGCTCCCCGGAAGGAATCGCAAGCACCTGGTTTCTTTTGGAAAAACTCACTGCTCCTCAGAGGAATCTGTGGAGTGAATAGTAGCAGGCGGCTTGGAAGCTGCAACGAAGTGGCTTTCCAAAGGGGGAAAGTCGGGCTTCTCCCACATTCTCCCAGTGCCAACTTGAGCCCACGACGCATTTGCCAGCACTCGCTGACTGACACCTGGAGACTTTCAGCAACACTGGGCCTTTCTAGGATCCCACTTCGTTGGACGGGGGGTGTTCTGCGTGCCACGAGGAGCAGCACCCGCTTAATGACTTAGTCAGGCCGAGGGGACCTTGCCTCGTCCAAATGCCTCAGAGTCATACCGGCTTTTCTGTACTTTCTGTCAGGCTGCACCTGCAGTGTACCTTGCGTCACAATAGTGAGATGACAGGTTAAGGGTTGCCAGGATGCACTTTAGGCTCAGGGATTCTCTCAGTGCCGTTCGGAGGGCCTCCACAGAGGGAGAGCCACGCTGAATGTAATACTGGCCAAAACTTTGTCCCGGGGCTGCCTTACAGCTGTAGACATCAAGCTCTGCAAGCGAGAAGCAGTTCACTGCCCTTCGCTCTGCGTAGCAAGAGCTGACCCCAGCAGTCTGTCCTGTGTTGTGTGGCTCGGAAAACAAAACGGGGACTCCCAGCGCACATGCTCTCCCTCAGAAGGAATTCACACGCGACTCTCTTAGGCCTACGCAAAGCCGCAGAGGAGTTAAAGCACTCTATGGAGTCAGGGTTCATGGAGGTGGCTGCCCACCCAACTTGGCTGATAGGAAGCGCTCGCGCTTCCCTTGAGGCTAGGGGTCACTTTGACTTCACACTTTAGCTAGGGCAAGCGTGGGATGAGCTCCCAGCAAGGCACTGGAGACCACCTGGATTCGTAGGAGAAAACTCACTGTCTTCACTGAGGCACTCCTGGAGGTGACTAGAAGACGGGTAAGGGCAGTGTCTTTCAGTCAGCCTTGAGGCCGCCACTATCGACCTTTCAAATGGGGAAAAGACTGCCCTCTGCCAGGCTTCTCAATTACCAACTGGATCACCCAGCACATACACCTATCTTCTCTGACAATCCAAGGGAGACCCGTGGAACACAGTTCGGCCTTCTGCGATGAAACTTTTGGATGCAGTGTGTGCTGCATGTGGTGAACAGCACAAACCCCGAACTGCCCTCAGCAGGCCTACCTGGGTGACTTTGGATGTTCCCAATGCCTAGCAATGCTCGGGGTTACTCTCTGCATTACTTCGGGCTGGACCTAAAGTCCAGTTTCCGCATCACTTAGAGAGACGTCGAGCAGGAGTCCCGAAACCGAATTGGAGCCCCGGTGGTTTCATTCAGGGCCGCTTAGTTTTCCTCAACGTGGCAGACCCGCAGGGAACGAAACCCTGCCAAGAACCGCGTTCCTGAGGCTGTTTCAAAGCTGTGGAACGCTCGCCTCAGAGAACACCTTAGTTCCCGGCCCTTCCAACTGCATAGGGAGGGATGTGCCCAGAGCTGTGTATCCCTTGCTTGTGCTCAGAAGGCTTTGGGAACGCAGTGTACTTCCTTGGAAAGAAGTGCCCACGTGAGAGTCTTGAGCGCTGTGAGGCATACTAAAGCTAAAGCTGTCCACTGACTAAGACCTCCTGGAAACCGGGGCGCCCCTATCTCTGGGAATGGGAAAATGTGCACCTTACCTCTTGACTAGAGGTCACATTTAGTGGGCACCTTAGCTACAGTATGCTCCTGGGGGTGAGCTCCCCGGAAGGAATCGCAAGCACCTGGTTTCTTTTGGAAAAACTCACTGCTCCTCAGAGGAATCTGTGGAGTGAATAGTAGCAGGCGGCTTGGAAGCTGCAACGAAGTGGCTTTCCAACGGGGGAAAGTTGGGCTTCTCCCACATTCTCCCAGTGCCAACTTGAGCCCACGACGCATTTGCCAGCACTCTCTGACTGACACCTGGAGACTTTCAGCAACACTGGGCCTTTCTAGGATCCCACTTCGTTGGACGGGGGGTGTTTTGCGTGCCACGAGGAGCAGCACCCGCTTAATGACTTAGTCAGGCCGAGGGGACCTTGCCTCGTCCAAATGCCTCAGAGTCGTACCGGCTTTTCTGTACTTTCTGTCAGGCTGCACCTGCAGTGTACCTTGCGTCACAATAGTTAGATGACAGGTTAAGAGTTGCCAGGATGCACTTTAGGCTCAGGGATTCTCTCAGTGCCGTTCGGAGGGCCTCCACAGAGGGAGAGCCACGCTGAATGTAATACTGGCCAAAACTTTGTCCCGGGGCTGCCTTACAGCTGTAGACATCAAGCTCTGCAAGCGAGAAGCAGTTCACTGCCCTTCGCTCTGCGTAGCAAGAGCTGACCCCAGCAGTCTGTCCTGTGTTGTGTGGCTCGGAAAACAAAACGGGGACTCCCAGCGCACATGCTCTCCCTCAGAAGGAATTCACACGCGACTCTCTTAGGCCTACGCAAAGCCGCAGAGGAGTTAAAGCACTCTATGGAGTCAGGGTTCATGGAGGTGGCTGCCCACCCAACTTGGCTGATAGGAAGCGCTCGCGCTTCCCTTGAGGCTAGGGGTCACTTTGACTTCACACTTTAGCTAGGGCAAGCGTGGGATGAGCTCCCAGCAAGGCACTGGAGACCACCTGGATTCGTAGGAGAAAACTCACTGTCTTCACTGAGGCACTCCTGGAGGTGACTAGAAGACGGGTAAGGGCAGTGTCTTTCAGTCAGCCTTGAGGCCGCCACTATCGACCTTTCAAATGGGGAAAAGACTGCCTTCTGCCAGGCTTCTCAATTACCAACTGGATCACCCAGCACATACACCTATCTTCTCTGACAATCCAAGGGAGACCCTTGGAACACAGTTCGGCCTTCTGCGATGAAACTTTTGGATGCAGTGTGTGCTGCATGTGGTGAACGGCACAAACCCCGAACTGCCCTCAGCAGGCCTACCTGGGTGACTTCGGATGTTCCCAATGCCTAGCAATGCTCGGGGTTACTCTCTGCATTACTTCGGGCTGGACCTAAAGTCCAGTTTCCGCATTACCTAGAGAGACGTCGAGCAGGAGTCCCCAAACCGAATTGGAGCCCCGGTGGTTTCTTTCAGGGCCGCTTAGTTTTCCTCAACGTGGCAGACCCGCAGGGAACGAAACCCTGCCAAGAACCACGTTCCTGGGGCTGTTTCAAAGCTGTGGAACGCTCGCCTCAGAGAACACCTTAGTTCCCGGCCCTTCCAACTGCATAGGGAGGGATGTGCCCAGAGCTGTGTATCCCTTGCTTGTGCTCAGAAGGCTTTGGGTACGCAGTGTACTTCCTTGGAAAGAAGTGCCCACGTGAGAGTCTTGAGCGCTGTGAGGCATACTAAAGCTAAAGCCGTCCACTGACTAAGACCTCCTGGAAACCGGGGCGCCCCTATCTCTGGGAATGGGAAAATGTGCACCTTACCTCGAGACTAGAGGTCACATTTAGTGGGCACCTTAGCTACAGTATGCTCCTGGGGGTGAGCTCCCCGGAAGGAATCGCAAGCACCTGGTTTCTTTTGGAAAAACTCACTGCTCCTCAGAGGAATCTGTGGAGTGAATAGTAGCAGGCGGCTTGGAAGCTGCAACGAAGTGGCTTTCCAACGGGGGAAAGTTGGGCTTCTCCCACATTCTCCCAGTGCCAACTTGAGCCCACGACGCATTTGCCAGCACTCTCTGACTGACACCTGGAGACTTTCAGCAACACTGGGCCTTTCTAGGATCCCACTTCGTTGGACGGGGGGTGTTCTGCGTGCCACGAGGAGCAGCACCCGCTTAATGACTTAGTCAGGCCGAGGGGACCTTGCCTCGTCCAAATGCCTCAGAGTCGTACCGGCTTTTCTGTACTTTCTGTCAGGCTGCACCTGCAGTGTACCTTGCGTCAAAATAGTGAGATGACAGGTTACGGGTTGCCAGGATGCACTTTAGGCTCAGGGATTCTCTCAGTGCCGTTCGGAGGGCCTCCACAGAGGGAGAGCCACGCTGAATGTAATACTGGCCAAAACTTTGTCCCGGGGCTGCCTTACAGCTGTAGACATCAAGCTCTGCAAGCGAGAAGCAGTTCACTGCCCTTCGCTCTGCGTAGCAAGAGCTGACCCCAGCAGTCTGTCCTGTGTTGTGTGGCTCGGAAAACAAAACGGGGACTCCCAGCGCACATGCTCTCCCTCAGAAGGAATTCACACGCGACTCTCTTAGGCCTACGCAAAGCCGCAGAGGAGTTAAAGCACTCTATGGAGTCAGGGTTCATGGAGGTGGCTGCCCACCCAACTTGGCTGATAGGAAGCGCTCGCGCTTCCCTTGAGGCTAGGGGTCACTTTGACTTCACACTTTAGCTAGGGCAAGCGTGGGATGAGCTCCCAGCAAGGCACTGGAGACCACCTGGATTCGTAGGAGAAAACTCACTGTCTTCACTGAGGCACTCCTGGAGGTGACTAGAAGACGGGTAAGGGCAGTGTCTTTCAGTCAGCCTTGAGGCCGCCACTATCGACCTTTCAAATGGGGAAAAGACTGCCTTCTGCCAGGCTTCTCAATTACCAACTGGATCACCCAGCACATACACCTATCTTCTCTGACAATCCAAGGGAGACCCTTGGAACACAGTTCGGCCTTCTGCGATGAAACTTTTGGATGCAGTGTGTGCTGCATGTGGTGAACGGCACAAACCCCGAACTGCCCTCAGCAGGCCTACCTGGGTGACTTCGGATGTTCCCAATGCCTAGCAATGCTCGGGGTTACTCTCTGCATTACTTCGGGCTGGACCTAAAGTCCAGTTTCCGCATCACCTAGAGAGACGTCGAGCAGGAGTCCCCAAACCGAATTGGAGCCCCGGTGGTTTCTTTCAGGGCCGCTTAGTTTTCCTCAACGTGGCAGACCCGCAGGGAACGAAACCCTGCCAAGAACCACGTTCCTGGGGCTGTTTCAAAGCTGTGGAACGCTCGCCTCAGAGAACACCTTAGTTCCCGGCCCTTCCAACTGCATAGGGAGGGATGTGCCCAGAGCTGTGTATCCCTTGCTTGTGCTCAGAAGGCTTTGGGTACGCAGTGTACTTCCTTGGAAAGAAGTGCCCACGTGAGAGTCTTGAGCGCTGTGAGGCATACTAAAGCTAAAGCCGTCCACTGACTAAGACCTCCTGGAAACCGGGGCGCCCCTATCTCTGGGAATGGGAAAATGTGCACCTTACCTCGAGACTAGAGGTCACATTTAGTGGGCACCTTAGCTACAGTATGCTCCTGGGGGTGAGCTCCCCGGAAGGAATCGCAAGCACCTGGTTTCTTTTGGAAAAACTCACTGCTCCTCAGAGGAATCTGTGGAGTGAATAGTAGCAGGCGGCTTGGAAGCTGCAACGAAGTGGCTTTCCAAAGGGGGAAAGTCGGGCTTCTCCCACATTCTCCCAGTGCCAACTTGAGCCCACGACGCATTTGCCAGCACTCGCTGACTGACACCTGGAGACTTTCAGCAACACTGGGCCTTTCTAGGATCCCACTTCGTTGGACGGGGGGTGTTCTGCGTGCCACGAGGAGCAGCACCCGCTTAATGACTTAGTCAGGCCGAGGGGACCTTGCCTCGTCCAAATGCCTCAGAGTCGTACCGGCTTTTCTGTACTTTCTGTCAGGCTGCACCTGCAGTGTACCTTGCGTCACAATAGTGAGATGACAGGTTAAGGGTTGCCAGGATGCACTTTAGGCTCAGGGATTCTCTCAGTGCCGTTCGGAGGGCCTCCACAGAGGGAGAGCCACGCTGAATGTAATACTGGCCAAAACTTTGTCCCGGGGCTGCCTTACAGCTGTAGACATCAAGCTCTGCAAGCGAGAAGCAGTTCACTGCCCTTCGCTCTGCGTAGCAAGAGCTGACCCCAGCAGTCTGTCCTGTGTTGTGTGGCTCGGAAAACAAAACGGGGACTCACAGCGCACATGCTCTCCCTCAGAAAGAATTCACACGCGACTCTCTTAGGCCTACGCAAAGCCGCAGAGGAGTCAAAGCACTCTATGGAGTCAGGGTTCATGGAGGTGGCGGCCCACCCAACTTGGCTGATAGGAAGCGCTCGCGCTTCCCTTGAGGCTAGGGGTCACTTTGACTTCACACTTTAGCTAGGGCAAGCGTGGGATGAGCTCCCAGCAAGGCACTGGAGACCACCTGGATTCGTAGGAGAAAACTCACTGTCTTCACTGAGGCACTCCTGGAGGTGACTAGAAGACGGGTAAGGGCAGTGTCTTTCAGTCAGCCTTGAGGCCGCCACTATCGACCTTTCAAATGGGGAAAAGACTGCCCTCTGCCAGGCTTCTCAATTACCAACTGGATCACCCAGCACATACACCTATCTTCTCTGACCATCCAAGGGAGACCCTTGGAACACAGTTCGGCCTTCTGCGATGAAACTTTTGGATGCAGTGTGTGCTGCATGTGGTGAACGGCACAAACCCCGAACTGCCCTCAGCACCCTACCTGGGTGACTTTGGATGTTCCCAATGCCTAGCAATGCTCGGGGTTACTCTCTGCATTACTTCGGGCTGGACCTAAAATCCAGTTTCCGCATCACCTAGAGAGACGTCGAGCAGGAGTCCCCAAACCGAATTGGAGCCCCGGTGGTTTCTTTCAGGGCCACTTAGTTTTCCTCAACGTGGCAGACCCGCAGGGAACGAAACCCTGCCAAGAACCACGTTCCTGGGGCTGTTTCAAAGCTGTGGAACGCTCGCCTCAGAGAACACCTTAGTTCCCGGCCCTTCCAACTGCATAGGGAGGGATGTGCCCAGAGCTGTGTATCCCTTGCTTGTGCTCAGAAGGCTTTGGGTACGCAGTGTACTTCCTTGGAAAGAAGTGCCCACGTGAGAGTCTTGAGCGCTGTGAGGCATACTAAAGCTAAAGCCGTCCACTGACTAAGACCTCCTGGAAACCGGGGCGCCCCTATCTCTGGGAATGGGAAAATGTGCACCTTACCTCGAGACTAGAGGTCACATTTAGTGGGCACCTTAGCTACAGTATGCTCCTGGGGGTGAGCTCCCCGGAAGGAATCGCAAGCACCTGGTTTCGTTTGGAAAAACTCACTGCTCCTCAGAGGAATCTGTGGAGTGAATAGTAGCAGGCGGCTTGGAAGCTGCAACGAAGTGGCTTTCCAAAGGGGGAAAGTCGGGCTTCTCCCACATACTCCCAGTGCCAACTTGAGCCCACGACGCATTTGCCAGCACTCTCTGACTGACACCTGGAGACTTTCAGCAACACTGGGCCTTTCTAGGATCCCACTTCATTGGACGGGGGGTGTTCTGCGTGCCACGAGGAGCAGCACCTGCTTAATGACTTAGTCAGGCCGAGGGGACCTTGCCTCGTCCGAATGCATCAGAGTCGTACCGGCTTTTCTGTACTTTCTGTCAGGCAGCACCTGCAGTGTACCTTGCGTCACAATAGTGAGATGACAGGTTAAGGGTTGCCAGGATGCACTTTAGGCTCAGGGATTCTCTCAGTGCCTTTCGGAGGGCCTCCACAGAGGGAGAGCCACGCTGAATGTAATACTGGCCAAAACTTTGTCCCGGGGCTGCCTTACAGCTGTAGACATCAAGCTCTGCAAGCGAGAAGCAGTTCACTGCCCTTCGCTCTGCGTAGCAAGAGCTGACCCCAGCAGTCTGCCCTGTGTTGTGTGGCTCGGAAAACAAAACGGGGACTCCCAGCGCACATGCTCTCCCTCAGAAGGAATTCACACGCCACTCTCTTAGGCCTACGCAAAGCCGCAGAGGAGTTAAAGCACTCTATGGAGTCAGGGTTCATGGAGGTGGCTGCCCACCCAACTTGGCTGATAGGAAGCGCTCGCGCTTCCCTTGAGGCTAGGGGTCACTTTGACTTCACACTTTAGCTAGGGCAAGCGTGGGATGAGCTCCCAGCAAGGCACTGGAGACCACCTGGATTCGTAGGAGAAAACTCACTGTCTTCACTGAGGCACTCCTGGAGGTGACTAGAAGACGGGTAAGGGCAGTGTCTTTCAGTCAGCCTTGAGGCCGCCACTATCGACCTTTCAAATGGGGAAAAGACTGCCCTCTGCCAGGCTTCTCAATTACCAACTGGATCACCCAGCACATACACCTATCTTCTCTGACAATCCAAGGGAGACCCGTGGAACACAGTTCGGCCTTCTGCGATGAAACTTTTGGATGCAGTGTGTGCTGCATGTGGTGAACGGCACAAACCCCGAACTGCCCTCAGCAGGCCTACCTGGGTGACTTTGGATGTTCCCAATGCCTAGCAATGCTCGGGGTTACTCTCTGCATTACTTCGGGCTGGACCTAAAGTCCAGTTTCCGCATCACTTAGAGAGACGTCGAGCAGGAGTCCCCAAACCGAATTGGAGCCCCGGTGGTTTCTTTCAGGGCCGCTTAGTTTTCCTCAACGTGGCAGACCCGCAGGGAACGAAACCCTGCCAAGAACCGCGTTCCTGAGGCTGTTTCAAAGCTGTGGAACGCTCGCCTCAGAGAACACCTTAGTTCCCGGCCCTTCCAACTGCATAGGGAGGGATGTGCCCAGAGCTGTGTATCCCTTGCTTGTGCTCAGAAAGCTTTGGGTACGCAGTGTACTTCCTTGGAAAGAAGTGCCCACGTGAGAGTCTTGAGCGCTGTGAGGCATACTAAAGCTAAAGCCGTCCACTGACTAAGACCTCCTGGAAACCGGGGCGCCCCTATCTCTGGGAATGGGAAAATGTGCACCTTACCTCGAGACTAGAGGTCACATTTAGTGGGCACCTTAGCTACAGTATGCTCCTGGGGTGAGCTCCCCGGAAGGAATCGCAAGCTCCTGGTTTCTTTTGGAAAAACTCACTGCTCCTCAGAGGAATCTGTGGAGTGAATAGTAGCAGGCGGCTTGGAAGCTGCAACGAAGTGGCTTTCCAAAGGGGGAAAGTCGGGCTTCTCCCACATTCTCCCAGTGCCAACTTGAGCCCACGACGCATTTGCCAGCACTCTCTGACTGACACCTGGAGACTTTCAGCAACACTGGGCCTTTCTAGGATCCCACTTCGTTGGACGGGGGGTGTTTTGCGTGCCACGAGGAGCAGCACCCGCTTAATGACTTAGTCAGGCCGAGGGGACCTTGCCTCGTCCAAATGCCTCAGAGTCGTACCGGCTTTTCTGTACTTTCTGTCAGGCTGCACCTGCAGTGTACCTTGCGTCACAATAGTGAGATGACAGGTTAAGGGTTGCCAGGATGCACTTTAGGCTCAGGGATTCTCTCAGTGCCGTTCGGAGGGCCTCCACAGAGGGAGAGCCACGCTGAATGTAATACTGGCCAAAACTTTGTCCCGGGGCTGCCTTCCAGCTGTAGACATCAAGCTCTGCAAGCGAGAAGCAGTTCACTGCCCTTCGCTCTGCGTAGCAAGAGCTGAACCCAGCAGTCTGCCCTGTGTTGTGTGGCTCGGAAAACAAAACGGGGACTCCCAGCGCACATGCTCTCCCTCAGAAGGAATTCACACGCGACTCTCTTAGGCCTACGCAAAGCCGCAGAGGAGTTAAAGCACTCTATGGAGTCAGGGTTCATGGAGGTGGCTGCCCACCCAACTTGGCTGATAGGAAGCGCTCGCGCTTCCCTTGAGGCTAGGGGTCACTTTGACTTCACACTTTAGCTAGGGCAAGCGTGGGATGAGCTCCCAGCAAGGCACTGGAGACCACCTGGATTCGTAGGAGAAAACTCACTGTCTTCACTGAGGCACTCCTGGAGGTGACTAGAAGACGGGTATGGGCAGTGTCTTTCAGTCAGCCTTGAGGCCGCCACTATCGACCTTTCAAATGGGGAAAAGACTGCCCTCTGCCAGGCTTCTCAATTACCAACTGGATCACCCAGCACATACACCTATCTTCTCTGACAATCCAAGGGAGACCCTTGGAACACAGTTCGGCCTTCTGCGATGAAACTTTTGGATGCAGTGTGTGCTGCATGTGGTGAACGGCACAAACCCCGAACTGCCCTCAGCAGGCCTACCTGGGTGACTTTGGATGTTCCCAATGCCTAGCAATGCTCGGGGTTACTCTCTGCATTACTTCGGGCTGGACCTAAAGTCCAGTTTCCGCATCACCTAGAGAGACATCGAGCAGGAGTCCCCAAACCGAATTGGAGCCCCGGTGGTTTCTTTCAGGGCCGCTTAGTTTTCCTCAACGTGGCAGACCCTCAGGGAACGAAACCCTGCCAAAAACCACGTTCCTGGGGCTGTTTCAAAGCTGTGGAACGCTCGCCTCAGAGAACACCTTAGTTCCCGGCCCTTCCAACTGCATAGGGAGGGATGTGCCCAGAGCTGTGTATCCCTTGCTTGTGCTCAGAAGGCTTTGGGTACGCAGTGTACTTCCTTGGAAAGAAGTGCCCACGTGAGAGTCTTGAGCGCTGTGAGGCATACTAAAGCTAAAGCCGTGCACTGACTAAGACCTCCTGGAAACCGGGGCGCCCCTATCTCTGGGAATGGGAAAATGTGCACCTTACCTCGAGACTAGAGGTCACATTTAGTGGGCACCTTAGCTACAGTATGCTCCTGGGGTTGAGCTGCCCGGAAGGAATCACAAGCACCTGGTTTCTTTTGGAAAAACTCACCGCTCCTCAGAGGAATCTGTGGAGTGAATAGTAGCAGGCGGCTTGGAAGCTGCAACGAAGTGGCTTTCCAAAGGGGGAAAGTCGGGCTTCTCCCACATTCTCCCAGTGCCAACTTGAGCCCACGACGCATTTGCCAGCACTCGCTGACTGACACCTGGAGACTTTCAGCAACACTGGGCCTTTCTAGGATCCCACTTCGTTGGACGGGGGGTGTTCTGCGTGCCACGAGGAGCAGCACCCGCTTAATGACTTAGTCAGGCCGAGGGGACCTTGCCTCGTCCAAATGCCTCAGAGTCGTACCGGCTTTTCTGTACTTTCTGTCAGGCTGCACCTGCAGTGTACCTTGCGTCACAATAGTGAGATGACAGGTTAAGAGTTGCCAGGATGCACTTTAGGCTCAGGGATTCTCTCAGTGCCGTTCGGAGGGCCTCCACAGAGGGAGAGCCACGCTGAATGTAATACTGGCCAAAACTTTGTCCCGGGGCTGCCTTACAGCTGTAGACATCAAGCTCTGCAAGCGAGAAGCAGTTCACTGCCCTTCGCTCTGCGTAGCAAGAGCTGACCCCAGCAGTCTGCCCTGTGTTGTGTGGCTCGGAAAACAAAACTGGGACTCACAGCGCACATGCTCTCCCTCAGAAGGAATTCACACGCGACTCTCTTAGGCCTACGCAAAGCCGCAGAGGAGTTAAAGCACTCTATGGAGTCAGGGTTCATGGAGGTGGCTGCCCACCCAACTTGGCTGATAGGAAGCGCTCGCGCTTCCCTTGAGGCTAGGGGTCACTTTGACTTCACACTTTAGCTAGGGCAAGCGTGGGATGAGCTCCCAGCAAGGCACTGGAGACCACCTGGATTCGTAGGAGAAAACTCACTGTCTTCACTGAGGCACTCCTGGAGGTGACTAGAAGACGGGTAAGGGCAGTGTCTTTCAGTCAGCCTTGAGGCCGCCACTATCGACCTTTCAAATGGCGAAAAGACTGCCTTCTGCCAGGCTTCTCAATTACCAACTGGATCACCCAGCACATACACCTATCTTCTCTGACAATCCAAGGGAGACCCGTGGAACACAGTTCGGCCTTCTGCGATGAAACTTTTGGATGCAGTGTGTGCTGCATGTGGTGAACGGCACAAACCCCAAACTGCCCTCAGCAGGCCTACCTGGGTGACTTCGGATGTTCCCAATGCCTAGCAATGCTCGGGGTTACTCTCTGCATTACTTCGGGCTGGACTTAAAGTCCAGTTTCCGCATCACCTAGAGAGACGTCGAGCAGGAGTCCCCAAACCGAATTGGAGCCCCGGTGGTTTCTTTCAGGGCCGCTTAGTTTTCCTCAACGTGGCAGACCCGCAGGGAACGAAACCCTGCCAAGAACCGCGTTCCTGAGGCTGTTTCAAAGCTGTGGAACGCTCGCCTCAGAGAACACCTTAGTTCCCGGCCCTTCCAACTGCATAGGGAGGGATGTGCCCAGAGCTGTGTATCCCTTGCTTGTGCTCAGAAGGCTTTGGGTACGCAGTGTACTTCCTTGGAAAGAAGTGCCCACGTGAGAGTCTTGAGCGCTGTGAGGCATACTAAAGCTAAAGCCGTCCACTGACTAAGACCTCCTGGAAACCGGGGTGCCCCTATCTCTGGGAATGGGAAAATATGCACCTTACCTCGAGACTAGAGGTCACATTTAGTGGGCACCTTAGCTACAGTATGCTCCTGGGGGTGAGCTCCCCGGAAGGAATCGCAAGCACCTGGTTTCTTTTGGAAAAACTCACTGCTCCTCAGAGGAATCTGTGGAGTGAATAGTAGCAGGCGGCTTGGAAGCTGCTACAAAGTGGCTTTCCAAAGGGGGAAAGTCGGGCTTCTCCCACATTCTCCCAGTGCCAACTTGAGCCCACGACGCATTTGCCAGCACTCTCTGACTGACACCTGGAGACTTTCAGCAACACTGGGCCTTTCTAGGATCCCACTTCGTTGGACGGGGGGTGTTCTGCATGCCACGAGGAGCAGCACCCGCTTAATGACTTAGTCAGGCCGAGGGGACCTTGCCTCGTCCAAATGCCTCAGAGTCGTACCGGCTTTTCTGTACTTTCTGTCAGGCTGCACCTGCAGTGTACCTTGCGTCACAATAGTGAGATGACAGGTTAAGGGTTGCCAGGATGCACTTTAGGCTCAGGGATTCTCTCAGTGCCGTTCGGAGGGCCTCCACAGAGGGAGAGCCACGCTGAATGTAATACTGGCCAAAACTTTGTCCCGGGGCTGCCTTACAGCTGTAGACATCAAGCTCTGCAAGCGAGAAGCAGTTCACTGCCCTTCGCTCTGCGTAGCAAGAGTTGACCCCAGCAGTCTGTCCTGTGTTGTGTGGCTCGGAAAACAAAACGGGGACTCACAGCTCACATGCTCTCCCTCAGAAGGAATTCACACGCGACTCTCTTAGGCCTACGCAAAGCCGCAGAGGAGTTAAAGCACTCTATGGAGTCAGGGTTCATGGAGGTGGCTGCCCACCCAACTTGGCTGATAGGAAGCGCTCGCGCTTCCCTTGAGGCTAGGGGTCACTTTGACTTCACACTTTAGCTAGGGCAAGCGTGGGATGAGCTCCCAGCAAGGCACTGGAGACCACCTGGATTCGTAGGAGAAAACTCACTGTCTTCACTGAGGCACTCCTGGAGGTGACTAGAAGACGGGTAAGGGCAGTGTCTTTCAGTCAGCCTTGAGGCCGCCACTATCGACCTTTCAAATGGGGAAAAGACTGCCCTCTGCCAGGCTTCTCAATTACCAACTGGATCACCCAGCACATACACCTATCTTCTCTGACCATCCAAGGGAGACCCTTGGAACACAGTTCGGCCTTCTGCGATGAAACTTTTGGATGCAGTGTGTGCTGCATGTGGTGAACGGCACAAACCCCGAACTGCCCTCAGCAGGCCTACCTGGGTGACTTCGGATGTTCCCATGCCTAGCATTGCTCGGGGTTACTCTCTGCATTACTTCGGGCTGGACCTAAAGTCCAGTTTCCGCATCACCTAGAGAGACGTCGAGCAGGAGTCCCCAAACCGAATTGGAGCCCCGGTGGTTTCTTTCAGGGCCGCTTAGTTTTCCTCAACGTGGCAGACCCGCAGGGAACGAAACCCTGCCAAGAACCGCGTTCCTGGGGCTGTTTCAAAGCTGTGGAACGCTCGCCTCAGAGAACACCTTAGGTCCCGGCCCTTCCAACTGCATAGGGAGGGATGTGCCCAGAGCTGTGTATCCCTTGCTTGTGCTCAGAAGGCTTTGGGTACGCAGTGTACTTCCTTGGAAAGAAGTGCCCACGTGAGAGTCTTGAGCGCTGTGAGGCATACTAAAGCTAAAGCCGTCCACTGACTAAGACCTCCTGGAAACCGGGGCGCCCCTGTCTCTGGGAATGGGAAAATGTGCACCTTACCTCGAGACTACAAGTCACATTTAGTGGGCACCTTAGCTACAGTATGCTCCCGGGGGTGAGCTCCCCGGAAGGAATCGCAAGCACCTGGTTTCTTTTGGAAAAACTGCTCCTCAGAGGAATCTGTGGAGTGAATAGTAGCAGGTGGCTTGGAAGCTGCAACGAAGTGGCTTTCCAAAGGGGGAAAGTCGGGCTTCTCCCACATTCTCCCAGTGCCAACTTGAGCCCACGACGCATTTGCCAGCACTCTCTGACTGACACCTGGAGACTTTCAGCAACCCTGGGCCTTTCTAGGATCCCACTTCGTTGGACGGGGGGTGTTCTGCGTGCCACGAGGAGCAGCACCCGCTTAATGACTTAGTCAGGCCGAGGGGACCTTGCCTCGTCCAAATGCCTCAGAGTCGTACCGGCTTTTCTGTACTTTCTGTCAGGCTGCACCTGCAGTGTACCTTGCGTCACAATAGTGAGATGACAGGTTAAGGGTTGCCAGGATGCACTTTAGGCTCAGGGATTCTCTCAGTGCCGTTCGGAGGGCCTCCACAGAGGGAGAGCCACGCTGAATGTAATACTGGCCAAAACTTTGTCCCGGGGCTGCCTTACAGCTGTAGACATCAAGCTCTGCAAGCGAGAAGCAGTTCACTGCCCTTCGCTCTGCGTAGCAAGAGCTGACCCCAGCAGTCTGTCCTGTGTTGTGTGGCTCGGAAAACAAAACGGGGACTCACAGCGCACATGCTCTCCCTCAGAAGGAATTCACACGCGACTCTCTTAGGCCTATGCAAAGCCGCAGAGGAGTTAAAGCACTCTATGGAGTCAGGGTTCATGGAGGTGGCGGCCCACCCAACTTGGCTGATAGGAAGCGCTCGCGCTTCCCTTGAGGCTAGGGGTCACTTTGACTTCACACTTTAGCTAGGGCAAGCGTGGGATGAGCTCCCAGCAAGGCACTGGAGACCACCTGGATTCGTAGGAGAAAACTCACTGTCTTCACTGAGGCACTCCTGGAGGTGACTAGAAGACGGGTAAGGGCAGTGTCTTTCAGTCAGCCTTGAGGCCGCCACTATCGACCTTTCAAATGGGGAAAAGACTGCCCTCTGCCAGGCTTCTCAATTACCAACTGGATCACCCAGCACATACACCTATCTTCTCTGACCATCCAAGGGAGACCCTTGGAACAGAGTTCGGCCTTCTGCGATGAAACTTTTGGATGCAGTGTGTGCTGCATGTGGTGAACGGCACAAACCCCGAACTGCCCTCAGCAGGCCTACCTGGGTGACTTCGGATGTTCCCAATGCCTAGCAATGCTCGGGGTTACTCTCTGCATTACTTCGGGCTGGACCTAAAATCCAGTTTCCGCATCACCTAGAGAGACGTCGAGCAGGAGTCCCCAAACCGAATTGGAGCCCCGGTGGTTTCTTTCAGGGCCACTTAGTTTTCCTCAACGTGGCAGACCCGCAGGGAATGAAACCCTGCCAAGAACCACGTTCCTGGGGCTGTTTCAAAGCTGTGGAACGCTCGCCTCAGAGAACACCTTAGTTCCCGGCCCTTCCAACTGCATAGGGAGGGATGTGCCCAGAGCTGTGTATCCCTTGCTTGTGCTCAGAAGGCTTTGGGTACGCAGTGTACTTCCTTGGAAAGAAGTGCCCACGTGAGAGTCTTGAGCGCTGTGAGGCATACTAAAGCTAAAGCCGTCCACTGACTAAGACCTCCTGGAAACCGGGGCGCCCCTATCTCTGGGAATGGGAAAATGTGCACCTTACCTCGAGACTAGAAGTCACATTTAGTGGGCACCTTAGCTACAGTATGCTCCCGGGGGTGAGCTCCCCGGAAGGAATCGCAAGCACCTGGTTTCTTTTGGAAAAACTGCTCCTCAGAGGAATCTGTGGAGTGAATAGTAGCAGGTGGCTTGGAAGCTGCAACGAAGTGGCTTTCCAAAGGGGGAAAGTCGGGCTTCTCCCACATTCTCCCAGTGCCAACTTGAGCCCACGACGCATTTGCCAGCACTCTCTGACTGACACCTGGAGACTTTCAGCAACCCTGGGCCTTTCTAGGATCCCACTTCGTTGGACGGGGGGTGTTCTGCGTGCCACGAGGAGCAGCACCCGCTTAATGACTTAGTCAGGCCGAGGGGACCTTGCCTCGTCCAAATGCCTCAGAGTCGTACCGGCTTTTCTGTACTTTCTGTCAGGCTGCACCTGCAGTGTACCTTGCGTCACAATAGTGAGATGACAGGTTAAGGGTTGCCAGGATGCACTTTAGGCTCAGGGATTCTCTCAGTGCCGTTCGGAGGGCCTCCACAGAGGGAGAGCCACGCTGAATGTAATACTGGCCAAAACTTTGTCCCGGGGCTGCCTTACAGCTGTAGACATCAAGCTCTGCAAGCGAGAAGCAGTTCACTGCCCTTCGCTCTGCGTAGCAAGAGCTGACCCCAGCAGTCTGTCCTGTGTTGTGTGGCTCGGAAAACAAAACGGGGACTCACAGCGCACATGCTCTCCCTCAGAAGGAATTCACACGCGACTCTCTTAGGCCTACGCAAAGCCGCAGAGGAGTCAAAGCACTCTATGGAGTCAGGGTTCATGGAGGTGGCGGCCCACCCAACTTGGCTGATAGGAAGCGCTCGCGCTTCCCTTGAGGCTAGGGGTCACTTTGACTTCACACTTTAGCTAGGGCAAGCGTGGGATGAGCTCCCAGCAAGGCACTGGAGACCACCTGGATTCGTAGGAGAAAACTCACTGTCTTCACTGAGGCACTCCTGGAGGTGACTAGAAGACGGGTAAGGGCAGTGTCTTTCAGTCAGCCTTGAGGCCGCCACTATCGACCTTTCAAATGGGGAAAAGACTGCCCTCTGCCAGGCTTCTCAATTACCAACTGGATCACCCAGCACATACACCTATCTTCTCTGACCATCCAAGGGAGACCCTTGGAACACAGTTCGGCCTTCTGCGATGAAACTTTTGGATGCAGTGTGTGCTGCATGTGGTGAACGGCACAAACCCCGAACTGCCCTCAGCACCCTACCTGGGTGACTTTGGATGTTCCCAATGCCTAGCAATGCTCGGGGTTACTCTCTGCATTACTTCGGGCTGGACCTAAAATCCAGTTTCCGCATCACCTAGAGAGACGTCGAGCAGGAGTCCCCAAACCGAATTGGAGCCCCGGTGGTTTCTTTCAGGGCCACTTAGTTTTCCTCAACGTGGCAGACCCGCAGGGAACGAAACCCTGCCAAGAACCACGTTCCTGGGGCTGTTTCAAAGCTGTGGAACGCTCGCCTCAGAGAACACCTTAGTTCCCGGCCCTTCCAACTGCATAGGGAGGGATGTGCCCAGAGCTGTGTATCCCTTGCTTGTGCTCAGAAGGCTTTGGGTACGCAGTGTACTTCCTTGGAAAGAAGTGCCCACGTGAGAGTCTTGAGCGCTGTGAGGCATACTAAAGCTAAAGCCGTCCACTGACTAAGACCTCCTGGAAACCGGGGCGCCCCTATCTCTGGGAATGGGAAAATGTGCACCTTACCTCGAGACTACAGGTCACATTTAGTGGGCACCTTAGCAACAGTATGCTCCTGGGGGTGAGCTCCCCGGAAGGAATCGCAAGCACCTGGTTTCTTTTGGAAAAACTCACTGCTCCTCAGAGGAATCTGTGGAGTGAATAGTAGCAGGCGGCTTGGAAGCTGCAACGAAGTGGCTTTCCAAAGGGGGAAAGTCGGGCTTCTCCCACATTCTCCCAGTGCCAACTTGAGCCCACGACGCATTTGCCAGCACTCTCTGACTGACACCTGGAGACTTTCAGCAACACTGGGCCTTTCTAGGATCCCACTTCATTGGACGGGGGGTGTTCTGCGTGCCACGAGGAGCAGCACCCGCTTAATGACTTAGTCAGGCCGAGGGGACCTTGCCTCGTCCGAATGCATCAGAGTCGTACCGGCTTTTCTGTACTTTCTGTCAGGCTGCACCTGCAGTGTACCTTGCGTCACAATAGTGAGATGACAGGTTAAGGGTTGCCAGGATGCACTTTAGGCTCAGGGATTCTCTCAGTGCCTTTCGGAGGGCCTCCACAGAGGGAGAGCCACGCTGAATGTAATACTGGCCAAAACTTTGTCCCGGGGCTGCCTTACAGCTGTAGATATCAAGCTCTGCAAGCGAGAAGCAATTCACTGCCCTTCGCTCTGCGTAGCAAGAGATGACCCCAAAAGTCTGCCCTGTGTTGTGTGGCTCGGAAAACAAAACGGGGACTCCCAGCGCACATGCTCTCCCTCAGAAGGAATTCACACGCGACTCTCTTAGGCCTATGCAAAGCCGCAGAGGAGTTAAAGCACTCTATGGAGTCAGGGTTCATGGAGGTGGCTGCCCACCCAACTTGGCTGATAGGAAGCGCTCGCGCTTCCCTTGAGGCTAGGGGTCACTTTGACTTCACACTTTAGCTAGGGCAAGCGTGGGATGAGCTCCCAGCAAGGCACTGGAGACCACCTGGATTCGTAGGAGAAAACTCACTGTCTTCACTGAGGCACTCCTGGAGGTGACTAGAAGACGGGTAAGGGCAGTGTCTTTCAGTCAGCCTTGAGGCCGCCACTATCGACCTTTCAAATGGGGAAAAGACTGCCCTCTGCCAGGCTTCTCAATTACCAACTGGATCACCCAGCACATACACCTATCTTCTCTGACAATCCAAGGGAGACCCGTGGAACACAGTTCGGCCTTCTGCGATGAAACTTTTGGATGCAGTGTGTGCTGCATGTGGTGAACGGCACAAACCCCGAACTGCCCTCAGCAGGCCTACCTGGGTGACTTTGGATGTTCCCAATGCCTAGCAATGCTCGGGGTTACTCTCTGCATTACTTCGGGCTGGACCTAAAGTCCAGTTTCCGCATCACTTAGAGAGACGTCGAGCAGGAGTCCCCAAACCGAATTGGAGCCCCGGTGGTTTCTTTCAGGGCCGCTTAGTTTTCCTCAACGTGGCAGACCCGCAGGGAACGAAACCCTGCCAAGAACCGCGTTCCTGAGGCTGTTTCAAAGCTGTGGAACGCTCGCCTCAGAGAACACCTTAGTTCCCGGCCCTTCCAACTGCATAGGGAGGGATGTGCCCAGAGCTGTGTATCCCTTGCTTGTGCTCAGAAGGCTTTGGGTACGCAGTGTACTTCCTTGGAAAGAAGTGCCCACGTGAGAGTCTTGAGCGCTGTGAGGCATACTAAAGCTAAAGCCGTCCACTGACTAAGACCTCCTGGAAACCGGGGCGCCCCTATCTCTGGGAATGGGAAAATGTGCACCTTACCTCGAGACTAGAGGTCACATTTAGTGGGCACCTTAGCTACAGTATGCTCCTGGGGGTGAGCTCCCCGGAAGGAATCGCAAGCACCTGGTTTCTTTTGGAAAAACTCACTGCTCCTCAGAGGAATCTGTGGAGTGAATAGTAGCAGGCGGCTTGGAAGCTGCAACGAAGTGGCTTTCCAAAGGGGGAAAGTCGGGCTTCTCCCACATTCTCCCAGTGCCAACTTGAGCCCACGACGCATTTGCCAGCACTCTCTGACTGACACCTGGAGACTTTCAGCAACACTGGGCCTTTCTAGGATCCCACTTCGTTGGACGGGGGGTGTTCTGCGTGCCACGAGGAGCAGCACCCGCTTAATGACTTAGTCAGGCCGAGGGGACCTTGCCTCGTCCAAATGCCTCAGAGTCGTACCGGCTTTTCTGTACTTTCTGTCAGGCTGCACCTGCAGTGTACCTTGCGTCACAATAGTGAGATGACAGGTTAAGGGTTGCCAGGATGCACTTTAGGCTCAGGGATTCTCTCAGTGCCGTTCGGAGGGCCTCCACAGAGGGAGAGCCACGCTGAATGTAATACTGGCCAAAACTTTGTCCCGGGGCTGCCTTACAGCTGTAGACATCAAGCTCTGCAAGCGAGAAGCAGTTCACTGCCCTTCGCTCTGCGTAGCAAGAGCTGACCCCAGCAGTCTGTCCTGTGTTGTGTGGTTCGGAAAACAAAACGGGGACTCCCAGCGCACATGCTCTCCCTCAGAAGGAATTCACACGCGACTCTCTTAGGCCTACGCAAAGCCGCAGAGGAGTTAAAGCACTCTATGGAGTCAGGGTTCATGGAGGTGGCTGCCCACCCAACTTGGCTGATAGGAAGCGCTCGCGCTTCCCTTGAGGCTAGGGGTCACTTTGACTTCACACTTTAGCTAGGGCAAGCGTGGGATGAGCTCCCAGCAAGGCACTGGAGACCACCTGGATTCGTAGGAGAAAACTCACTGTCTTCACTGAGGCACTCCTGGAGGTGACTAGAAGACGGGTAAGGGCAGTGTCTTTCAGTCAGCCTTGAGGCCGCCACTATCGACCTTTCAAATGGGGAAAACACTGCCCTCTGCCAGGCTTCTCAATTACCAACTGGATCACCCAGCACATACACCTATCTTCTCTGACCATCCAAGGCAGACCCTTGGAACACACTTCGGCCTTCTGCGATGAAACTTTTGGATGCAGTGTGTGCTGCATGTGGTGAACGGCACAAACCCCGAACTGCCCTCAGCAGGCCTACCTGGGTGACTTCGGATGTTCCCAATGCCTAGCATTGCTCGGGGTTACTCTCTGCATTACTTCGGGCTGGACCTAAAGTCCAGTTTCCGCATCACCTAGAGAGACGTCGAGCAGGAGTCCCCAAACCGAATTGGAGCCCCGGTGGTTTCTTTCAGGGCCACTTAGTTTTCCTCAACGTGGCAGACCCGCAGGGAACGAAACCCTGCCAAGAACCGCGTTCCTGGGGCTGTTTCAAAGCTGTGGAACGCTCGCCTCAGAGAACACCTTAGTTCCCGGCCCTTCCAACTGCATAGGGAGGGATGTGCCCAGAGCTGTGTATCCCTTGCTTGTGCTCAGAAGGCTTTGGGTACGCAGTGTACTTCCTTGGAAAGAAGTGCCCACGTGAGAGTCTTGAGCGCTGTGAGGCATACTAAAGCTAAAGCCGTCCACTGACTAAGACCTCCTGGAAACCGGGGCGCCCCTATCTCTGGGAATGGGAAAATGTGCACCTTACCTCGAGACTAGAGGTCACATTTAGTGGGCACCTTAGCTACAGTATGCTCCTGGGGGTGAGCTCCCCGGAAGGAATCGCAAGCACCTGGTTTCTTTTGGAAAAACTCACTGCTCCTCAGAGGAATCTGTGGAGTGAATAGTAGCAGGCGGCTTGGAAGCTGCAACGAAGTGGCTTTCCAAAGGGGGAAAGTCGGGCTTCTCCCACATTCTCCCAGTGCCAACTTGAGCCCACGACGCATTTGCCAGCACTCTCTGACTGACACCTGGAGACTTTCAGCAACACTGGGCCTTTCTAGGATCCCACTTCATTGGACGGGGTGTGTTCTGCGTGCCACGAGGAGCAGCACCCGCTTAATGACTTAGTCAGGCCGAGGGGACCTTGCCTCGTCCGAATGCATCAGAGTCGTACCGGCTTTTCTGTACTTTCTGTCAGGCTGCACCTGCAGTGTACCTTGCGTCACAATAGTGAGATGACAGGTTAAGGGTTGCCAGGATGCACTTTAGGCTCAGGGATTCTCTCAGTGCCTTTCGGAGGGCCTCCACAGAGGGAGAGCCACGCTGAATGTAATACTGGCCAAAACTTTGTCCCGGGGCTGCCTTACAGCTGTAGATATCAAGCTCTGCAAGCGAGAAGCAGTTCACTGCCCTTCGCTCTGCGTAGCAAGAGATGACCCCAAAAGTCTGCCCTGTGTTGTGTGGCTCGGAAAACAAAACGGGGACTCCCAGCGCACATGCTCTCCCTCAGAAGGAATTCACACGCGACTCTCTTAGGCCTACGCAAACCCGCAGAGGAGTTAAAGCACTCTATGGAGTCAGGGTTCATGGAGGTGGCTGCCCACCCAACTTGGCTGATAGGAAGCGCTCGCGCTTCCCTTGAGGCTAGGGGTCACTTTGACTTCACACTTTAGCTAGGGCAAGCGTGGGATGAGCTCCCAGCAAGGCACTGGAGACCACCTGGATTCGTAGGAGAAAACTCACTGTCTTCACTGAGGCACTCCTGGAGGTGACTAGAAGACGGGTAAGGGCAGTGTCTTTCAGTCAGCCTTGAGGCCGCCACTATCGACCTTTCAAATGGGGAAAAGACTGCCCTCTGCCAGGCTTCTCAATTACCAACTGGATCACCCAGCACATACACCTATCTTCTCTGACAATCCAAGGGAGACCCGTGGAACACAGTTCGGCCTTCTGCGATGAAACTTTTGGATGCAGTGTGTGCTGCATGTGGTGAACGGCACAAACCCCGAACTGCCCTCAGCAGGCCTACCTGGGTGACTTTGGATGTTCCCAATGCCTAGCAATGCTCGGGGTTACTCTCTGCATTACTTCGGGCTGGACCTAAAGTCCAGTTTCCGCATCACTTAGAGAGACGTCGAGCAGGAGTCCCCAAACCGAATTGGAGCCCCGGTGGTTTCTTTAAGGGCCGCTTAGTTTTCCTCAACGTGGCAGACCCGCAGGGAACGAAACCCTGCCAAGAACCGCGTTCCTGAGGCTGTTTCAAAGCTGTGGAACGCTCGCCTCAGAGAACACCTTAGTTCCCGGCCCTTCCAACTGCATAGGGAGGGATGTGCCCAGAGCTGTGTATCCCTTGCTTGTGCTCAGAAGGCTTTGGGTACGCAGTGTACTTCCTTGGAAAGAAGTGCCCACGTGAGAGTCTTGAGCGCTGTGAGGCATACTAAAGCTAAAGCCGTCCACTGACTAAGACCTCCTGGAAACCGGGGCGCCCCTATCTCTGGGAATGGGAAAATGTGCACCTTACCTCGAGACTAGAGGTCACATTTAGTGGGCACCTTAGCTACAGTATGCTCCTGGGGGTGAGCTCCCCGGAAGGAATCGCAAGCACCTGGTTTCTTTTGGAAAAACTCACTGCTCCTCAGAGGAATCTGTGGAGTGAATAGTAGCAGGCGGCTTGGAAGCTGCAACGAAGTGGCTTTCCAAAGGGGGAAAGTCGGGCTTCTCCCACATTCTCCCAGTGCCAACTTGAGCCCACGACGCATTTGCCAGCACTCTCTGACTGACACCTGGAGACTTTCAGCAACACTGGGCCTTTCTAGGATCCGACTTCGTTGGACGGGGGGTGTTCTGCGTGCCACGAGGAGCAGCACCCGCTTAATGACTTAGTCAGGCCGAGGGGACCTTGCCTCGTCCAAATGCCTCAGAGTCGTACCGGCTTTTCTGTACTTTCTGTCAGGCTGCACCTGCAGTGTACCTTGCGTCACAATAGTGAGATGACAGGTTAAGGGTTGCCAGGATGCACTTTAGGCTCAGGGATTCTCTCAGTGCCGTTCGGAGGGCCTCCACAGAGGGAGAGCCACGCTGAATGTAATACTGGCCAAAACTTTGTCCCGGGGCTGCCTTCCAGCTGTAGACATCAAGCTCTGCAAGCGAGAAGCAGTTCACTGCCCTTCGCTCTGCGTAGCAAGAGCTGACCCCAGCAGTCTGTCCTGTGTTGTGTGGTTCGGAAAACAAAACGGGGACTCCCAGCGCACATGCTCTCCCTCAGAAGGAATTCACACGCGACTCTCTTAGGCCTACGCAAAGCCGCAGAGGTGTTAAAGCACTCTATGGAGTCAGGGTTCATGGAGGTGGCGGCCCACCCAACTTGGCTGATAGGAAGCACTCGCGCTTCCCTTGAGGCTAGGGGTCACTTTGACTTCACACTTTAGCTAGGGCAAGCGTGGGATGAGCTCCCAGCAAGGCACTGGAGACCACCTGGATTCGTAGGAGAAAACTCACTGTCTTCACTGAGGCACTCCTGGAGGTGACTAGAAGACGGGTAAGGGCAGTGTCTTTCAGTCAGCCTTGAGGCCCCCACTATCGACCTTTCAAATGGCGAAAAGACTGCCTTCTGCCAGGCTTCTCAATTACCAACTGGATCACCCAGCACATACACCTATCTTCTCTGACAATCCAAGGCAGACCCGTGGAACACAGTTCGGCCTTCTGCGATGAAACTTTTGGATGCAGTGTGTGCTGCATGTGGTGAACGGCACAAACCCCGAACTGCCCTCAGCAGGCCTACCTGGGTGACTTTGGATGTTCCCAATGCCTAGCAATGCTCGGGGTTACTCTCTGCATTATTTCGGGCTGGACCTAAAGTCCAGTTTCCGCATCACTTAGAGAGACGTCGAGCAGGAGTCCCCAAACCGAATTGGAGCCCCGGTGGTTTCTTTCAGGGCCGCTTAGTTTTCCTCAACGTGGCAGACCCGCAGGGAACGAAACCCTGCCAAGAACCGCGTTCCTGAGGCTGTTTCAAAGCTGTGGAACGCTCGCCTCAGAGAACACCTTAGTTCCTGGCCCTTCCAACTGCATAGGGAGGGATGTGCCCAGAGCTGTGTATCCCTTGCTTGTGCTCAGAAGGCTTTGGGTACGCAGTGTACTTCCTTGGAAAGAAGTGCCCACGTGAGAGTCTTGAGCGCTGTGAGGCATACTAAAGCTAAAGCCGTGCACTGACTAAGACCTCCTGGAAACCGGGGCGCCCCTATCTCTGGGAATGGGAAAATGTGCACCTTACCTCGAGACTAGAGGTCACATTTAGTGGGCACCTTAGCTACAGTATGCTCCTGGGGGTGAGCTCCCCGGAAGGAATCGCAAGCACCTGGTTTCTTTTGGAAAAACTCACTGCTCCTCAGAGGAATCTGTGGAGTGAATAGTAGCAGGCGGCTTGGAAGCTGCAACGAAGTGGCTTTCCAAAGGGGGAAAGTCGGGCTTCTCCCACATTCTCCCAGTGCCAACTTGAGCCCACGACGCATTTGCCAGCACTCTCTGACTGACACCTGGAGACTTTCAGCAACACTGGGCCTTTCTAGGATCCCACTTCGTTGGACGGGGCGTGTTCTGCGTGCCACGAGGAGCAGCACCCGCTTAATGACTTAGTCAGGCCGAGGGGACCTTGCCTCGTCCAAATGCCTCAGAGTCGTACCGGCTTTTCTGTACTTTCTGTCAGGCTGCACCTGCAGTGTACCTTGCGTCACAATAGTGAGATGACAGGTTAAGGGTTGCCAGGATGCACTTTAGGCTCAGGGATTCTCTCAGTGCCGTTCGGAGGGCCTCCACAGAGGGAGAGCCACGCTGAATGTAATACTGGCCAAAACTTTGTCCCGGGGCTGCCTTACAGCTGTAGACATCAAGCTCTGCAAGCGAGAAGCAGTTCACTGCCCTTCGCTCTGCGTAGCAAGAGCTGACCCCAGCAGTCTGCCCTGTGTTGTGTGGCTCGGAAAACAAAACAGGGACTCCCAGCGCACATGCTCTCCCTCAGAAGGAATTCACACGCGACTCTCTTAGGCCTACGCAAAGCCGCAGAGGAGTTAAAGCACTCTATGGAGTCAGGGTTCATGGAGGTGGCTGCCCACCCAACTTGGCTGATAGGAAGCGCTCGCGCTTCCCTTGAGGCTAGGGGTCACTTTGACTTCACACTTTAGCTAGGGCAAGCGTGGGATGAGCTCCCAGCAAGGCACTGGAGACCACCTGGATTCGTAGGAGAAAACTCACTGTCTTCACTGAGGCACTCCTGGAGGTGACTAGAAGACGGGTAAGGGCAGTGTCTTTCAGTCAGCCTTGAGGCCGCCACTATCGACCTTTCAAATGGGGAAAAGACTGCCCTCTGCCAGGCTTCTCAATTACCAACTGGATCACCCAGCACATACACCTATCTTCTCTGACCATCCAAGGGAGACCCTTGGAACACAGTTCGGCCTTCTGCGATGAAACTTTTGGATGCAGTGTGTGCTGCATGTGGTGAACGGCACAAACCCCGAACTGCCCTCAGCAGGCCTACCTGGGTGACTTCGGATGTTCCCAATGCCTAGCATTGCTCGGGGTTACTCTCTGCATTACTTCGGGCTGGACCTAAAGTCCAGTTTCCGCATCACCTAGAGAGACGTCGAGCAGGAGTCCCCAAACCGAATTGGAGCCCCGGTGGTTTCTTTCAGGGCCGCTTAGTTTTCCTCAACGTGGCAGACCCGCAGGGAACGAAACCCTGCCAAGAACCGCGTTCCTGGGGCTGTTTCAAAGCTGTGGAACGCTCGCCTCAGAGAACACCTTAGTTCCCGGCCCTTCCAACTGCATAGGGAGGGATGTGCCCAGAGCTGTGTATCCCTTGCTTGTGCTCAGAAGGCTTTGGGTACGCAGTGTACTTCCTTGGAAAGAAGTGCCCACGTGAGAGTCTTGAGCGCTGTGAGGCATACTAAAGCTAAAGCCGTCCACTGACTAAGACCTCCTGGAAACCGGGGCGCCCCTATCTCTGGGAATGGGAAAATGTGCACCTTACCTCGAGACTAGAAGTCACATTTAGTGGGCACCTTAGCTACAGTATGCTCCCGGGGGTGAGCTCCCCGGAAGGAATCGCAAGCACCTGGTTTCTTTTGGAAAAACTCACCGCTCCTCAGAGGAATCTGTGGAGTGAATAGTAGCAGGTGGCTTGGAAGCTGCAACGAAGTGGCTTTCCAAAGGGGGAAAGTCGGGCTTCTCCCACATTCTCCCAGTGCCAACTTGAGCCCACGACGCATTTGCCAGCACTCTCTGACTGACACCTGGAGACTTTCAGCAACACTGGGCCTTTCTAGGATCCCACTTCGTTGGACGGGGGGTGTTCTGCGTGCCACGAGGAGCAGCACCCGCTTAATGACTTAGTCAGGCCGAGGGGACCTTGCCTCGTCCAAATGCCTCAGAGTCGTACCGGCTTTTCTGTACTTTCTGTCAGGCTGCACCTGCAGTGTACCTTGCGTCACAATAGTGAGATGACAGGTTAAGGGTTGCCAGGATGCACTTTAGGCTCAGGGATTCTCTCAGTGCCGTTCGGAGGGCCTCCACAGAGGGAGAGCCACGCTGAATGTAATACTGGCCAAAACTTTGTCCCGGGGCTGCCTTACAGCTGTAGACATCAAGCTCTGCAAGCGAGAAGCAGTTCACTGCCCTTCGCTCTGCGTAGCAAGAGCTGACCCCAGCAGTCTGTCCTGTGTTGTGTGGCTCGGAAAACAAAACGGGGACTCACAGCGCACATGCTCTCCCTCAGAAGGAATTCACACGCGACTCTCTTAGGCCTACGCAAAGCCGCAGAGGAGTTAAAGCACTCTATGGAGTCAGGGTTCATGGAGGTGGCGGCCCACCCAACTTGGCTGATAGGAAGCGCTCGCGCTTCCCTTGAGGCTAGGGGTCACTTTGACTTCACACTTTAGCTAGGGCAAGCGTGGGATGAGCTCCCAGCAAGGCACTGGAGACCACCTGGATTCGTAGGAGAAAACTCACTGTCTTCACTGAGGCACTCCTGGAGGTGACTAGAAGACGGGTAAGGGCAGTGTCTTTCAGTCAGCCTTGAGGCCGCCACTATCGACCTTTCAAATGGGGAAAAGACTGCCCTCTGCCAGGCTTCTCAATTACCAACTGGATCACCCAGCACATACACCTATCTTCTCTGACCATCCAAGGGAGACCCTTGGAACAGAGTTCGGCCTTCTGCGATGAAACTTTTGGATGCAGTGTGTGCTGCATGTGGTGAACGGCACAAACCCCGAACTGCCCTCAGCACCCTACCTGGGTGACTTTGGATGTTCCCAATGCCTAGCAATGCTCGGGGTTACTCTCTGCATTACTTCGGGCTGGACCTAAAATCCAGTTTCCGCATCACCTAGAGAGACGTCGAGCAGGAGTCCCCAAACCGAATTGGAGCCCCGGTGGTTTCTTTCAGGGCCACTTAGTTTTCCTCAACGTGGCAGACCCGCAGGGAATGAAACCCTGCCAAGAACCACGTTCCTGGGGCTGTTTCAAAGCTGTGGAACGCTCGCCTCAGAGAACACCTTAGTTCCCGGCCCTTCCAACTGCATAGGGAGGGATGTGCCCAGAGCTGTGTATCCCTTGCTTGTGCTCAGAAGGCTTTGGGTACGCAGTGTACTTCCTTGGAAAGAAGTGCCCACGTGAGAGTCTTGAGCGCTGTGAGGCATACTAAAGCTAAAGCCGTCCACTGACTAAGACCTCCTGGAAACCGGGGCGCCCCTATCTCTGGGAATGGGAAAATGTGCACCTTACCTCGAGACTAGAGGTCACATTTAGTGGGCACCTTAGCTACAGTATGCTCCTGGGGGTGAGCTCCCCGGAAGGAATCGCAAGCACCTGGTTTCTTTTGGAAAAACTCACTGCTCCTCAGAGGAATCTGTGGAGTGAATAGTAGCAGGCGGCTTGGAAGCTGCAACGAAGTGGCTTTCCAAAGGGGGAAAGTCGGGCTTCTCCCACATTCTCCCAGTGCCAACTTGAGCCCACGACGCATTTGCCAGCACTCTCTGACTGACACCTGGAGACTTTCAGCAACACTGGGCCTTTCTAGGATCCCACTTC
This sequence comes from Mesoplodon mirus, assembly GCF_964341445.2. Lineage (NCBI taxonomy): Eukaryota > Metazoa > Chordata > Mammalia > Artiodactyla > Ziphiidae > Mesoplodon > Mesoplodon mirus. Next base: position 90,138,616 of record NC_138979.1, on the reverse strand, counting down.
ATTGGACGGGGGGTGTTCTGCGTGCCACGAGGAGCAGCACCCGCTTAATGACTTAGTCAGGCCGAGGGGACCTTGCCTCGTCCAAATGCCTCAGAGTCGTACCGGCTTTTCTGTACTTTCTGTCAGGCTGCACCTGCAGTGTACCTTGCGTCACAATAGTGAGATGACAGGTTAAGGGTTGCCAGGATGCACTTTAGGCTCAGGGATTCTCTCAGTGCCTTTCGGAGGGCCTCCACAGAGGGAGAGCCACGCTGAATGTAATACTGGCCAAAACTTTGTCCCGGGGCTGCCTTACAGCTGTAGATATCAAGCTCTGCAAGCGAGAAGCAGTTCACTGCCCTTCGCTCTGCGTAGCAAGAGATGACCCCAAAAGTCTGCCCTGTGTTGTGTGGCTCGGAAAACAAAACGGGGACTCCCAGCGCACATGCTCTCCCTCAGAAGGAATTCACACGCCACTCTCTTAGGCCTACGCAAAGCCGCAGAGGAGTTAAAGCACTCTATGGAGTCAGGGTTCATGGAGGTGGCTGCCCACCCAACTTGGCTGATAGGAAGCGCTCGCGCTTCCCTTGAGGCTAGGGGTCACTTTGACTTCACACTTTAGCTAGGGCAAGCGTGGGATGAGCTCCCAGCAAGGCACTGGAGACCACCTGGATTCGTAGGAGAAAACTCACTGTCTTCACTGAGGCACTCCTGGAGGTGACTAGAAGACGGGTAAGGGCAGTGTCTTTCAGTCAGCCTTGAGGCCGCCACTATCGACCTTTCAAATGGGGAAAAGACTGCCCTCTGCCAGGCTTCTCAATTACCAACTGGATCACCCAGCACATACACCTATCTTCTCTGACAATCCAAGGGAGACCCGTGGAACACAGTTCGGCCTTCTGCGATGAAACTTTTGGATGCAGTGTGTGCTGCATGTGGTGAACGGCACAAACCCCGAACTGCCCTCAGCAGGCCTACCTGGGTGACTTTGGATGTTCCCAATGCCTAGCAATGCTCGGGGTTACTCTCTGCATTACTTCGGTCTGGACCTAAAGTCCAGTTTCCGCATCACTTAGAGAGACGTCGAGCAGGAGTCCCCAAACCGAATTGGAGCCCCGGTGGTTTCTTTCAGGGCCGCTTAGTTTTCCTCAACGTGGCAGACCCGCAGGGAACGAAACCCTGCCAAGAACCGCGTTCCTGAGGCTGTTTCAAAGCTGTGGAACGCTCGCCTCAGAGAACACCTTAGTTCCCGGCCCTTCCAACTGCATAGGGAGGGATGTGCCCAGAGCTGTGTATCCCTTGCTTGTGCTCAGAAGGCTTTGGGTACGCAGTGTACTTCCTTGGAAAGAAGTGCCCACGTGAGAGTCTTGAGCGCTGTGAGGCATACTAAAGCTAAAGCCGTCCACTGACTAAGACCTCCTGGAAACCGGGGCGCCCCTATCTCTGGGAATGGGAAAATGTGCACCTTACCTCGAGACTAGAGGTCACATTTAGTGGGCACCTTAGCTACAGTATGCTCCTGGGGTGAGCTCCCCGGAAGGAATCGCAAGCACCTGGTTTCTTTTGGAAAAACTCACTGCTCCTCAGAGGAATCTGTGGAGTGAATAGTAGCAGGCGGCTTGGAAGCTGCAACGAAGTGGCTTTCCAAAGGGGGAAAGTCGGGCTTCTCCCACATTCTCCCAGTGCCAACTTGAGCCCACGACGCATTTGCCAGCACTCGCTGACTGACACCTGGAGACTTTCAGCAACACTGGGCCTTTCTAGGATCCCACTTCGTTGGACGGGGGGTGTTCTGCGTGCCACGAGGAGCAGCACCCGCTTAATGACTTAGTCAGGCCGAGGGGACCTTGCCTCGTCCAAATGCCTCAGAGTCGTACCGGCTTTTCTGTACTTTCTGTCAGGCTGCACCTGCAGTGTACCTTGCGTCACAATAGTGAGATGACAGGTTAAGGGTTGCCAGGATGCACTTTAGGCTCAGGGATTCTCTCAGTGCCGTTCGGAGGGCCTCCACAGAGGGAGAGCCACGCTGAATGTAATACTGGCCAAAACTTTGTCCCGGGGCTGCCTTACAGCTGTAGACATCAAGCTCTGCAAGCGAGAAGCAGTTCACTGCCCTTCGCTCTGCGTAGCAAGAGCTGACCCCAGCAGTCTGTCCTGTGTTGTGTGGTTCGGAAAACAAAACGGGGACTCCCAGCGCACATGCTCTCCCTCAGAAGGAATTCACACGCGACTCTCTTAGGCCTACGCAAAGCCGCAGAGGAGTTAAAGCACTCTATGGAGTCAGGGTTCATGGAGGTGGCTGCCCACCCAACTTGGCTGATAGGAAGCGCTCGCGCTTCCCTTGAGGCTAGGGGTCACTTTGACTTCACACTTTAGCTAGGGCAAGCGTGGGATGAGCTCCCAGCAAGGCACTGGAGACCACCTGGATTCGTAGGAGAAAACTCACTGTCTTCACTGAGGCACTCCTGGAGGTGACTAGAAGACGGGTAAGGGCAGTGTCTTTCAGTCAGCCTTGAGGCCGCCACTATCGACCTTTCAAATGGGGAAAACACTGCCCTCTGCCAGGCTTCTCAATTACCAACTGGATCACCCAGCACATACACCTATCTTCTCTGACCATCCAAGGCAGACCCTTGGAACACACTTCGGCCTTCTGCGATGAAACTTTTGGATGCAGTGTGTGCTGCATGTGGTGAACGGCACAAACCCCGAACTGCCCTCAGCAGGCCTACCTGGGTGACTTCGGATGTTCCCAATGCCTAGCATTGCTCGGGGTTACTCTCTGCATTACTTCGGGCTGGACCTAAAGTCCAGTTTCCGCATCACCTAGAGAGACGTCGAGCAGGAGTCCCCAAACCGAATTGGAGCCCCGGTGGTTTCTTTCAGGGCCACTTAGTTTTCCTCAACGTGGCAGACCCGCAGGGAACGAAACCCTGCCAAGAACCGCGTTCCTGGGGCTGTTTCAAAGCTGTGGAACGCTCGCCTCAGAGAACACCTTAGTTCCCGGCCCTTCCAACTGCATAGGGAGGGATGTGCCCAGAGCTGTGTATCCCTTGCTTGTGCTCAGAAGGCTTTGGGTACGCAGTGTACTTCCTTGGAAAGAAGTGCCCACGTGAGAGTCTTGAGCGCTGTGAGGCATACTAAAGCTAAAGCCGTCCACTGACTAAGACCTCCTGGAAACCGGGGCGCCCCTATCTCTGGGAATGGGAAAATGTGCACCTTACCTCGAGACTAGAGGTCACATTTAGTGGGCACCTTAGCTACAGTATGCTCCTGGGGGTGAGCTCCCCGGAAGGAATCGCAAGCACCTGGTTTCTTTTGGAAAAACTCACTGCTCCTCAGAGGAATCTGTGGAGTGAATAGTAGCAGGCAGCTTGGAAGCTGCAACGAAGTGGCTTTCCAAAGGGGGAAAGTCGGGCTTCTCCCACATTCTCCCAGTGCCAACTTGAGCCCACGACGCATTTGCCAGCACTCTCTGACTGACACCTGGAGACTTTCAGCAACACTGGGCCTTTCTAGGATCCCACTTCATTGGACGGGGTGTGTTCTGCGTGCCACGAGGAGCAGCACCCGCTTAATGACTTAGTCAGGCCGAGGGGACCTTGCCTCGTCCGAATGCATCAGAGTCGTACCGGCTTTTCTGTACTTTCTGTCAGGCTGCACCTGCAGTGTACCTTGCGTCACAATAGTGAGATGACAGGTTAAGGGTTGCCAGGATGCACTTTAGGCTCAGGGATTCTCTCAGTGCCTTTCGGAGGGCCTCCACAGAGGGAGAGCCACGCTGAATGTAATACTGGCCAAAACTTTGTCCCGGGGCTGCCTTACAGCTGTAGATATCAAGCTCTGCAAGCGAGAAGCAGTTCACTGCCCTTCGCTCTGCGTAGCAAGAGATGACCCCAAAAGTCTGCCCTGTGTTGTGTGGCTCGGAAAACAAAACGGGGACTCCCAGCGCACATGCTCTCCCTCAGAAGGAATTCACACGCGACTCTCTTAGGCCTACGCAAACCCGCAGAGGAGTTAAAGCACTCTATGGAGTCAGGGTTCATGGAGGTGGCTGCCCACCCAACTTGGCTGATAGGAAGCGCTCGCGCTTCCCTTGAGGCTAGGGGTCACTTTGACTTCACACTTTAGCTAGGGCAAGCGTGGGATGAGCTCCCAGCAAGGCACTGGAGACCACCTGGATTCGTAGGAGAAAACTCACTGTCTTCACTGAGGCACTCCTGGAGGTGACTAGAAGACGGGTAAGGGCAGTGTCTTTCAGTCAGCCTTGAGGCCGCCACTATCGACCTTTCAAATGGGGAAAAGACTGCCCTCTGCCAGGCTTCTCAATTACCAACTGGATCACCCAGCACATACACCTATCTTCTCTGACAATCCAAGGGAGACCCGTGGAACACAGTTCGGCCTTCTGCGATGAAACTTTTGGATGCAGTGTGTGCTGCATGTGGTGAACGGCACAAACCCCGAACTGCCCTCAGCAGGCCTACCTGGGTGACTTTGGATGTTCCCAATGCCTAGCAATGCTCGGGGTTACTCTCTGCATTACTTCGGGCTGGACCTAAAGTCCAGTTTCCGCATCACTTAGAGAGACGTCGAGCAGGAGTCCCCAAACCGAATTGGAGCCCCGGTGGTTTCTTTAAGGGCCGCTTAGTTTTCCTCAACGTGGCAGACCCGCAGGGAACGAAACCCTGCCAAGAACCGCGTTCCTGAGGCTGTTTCAAAGCTGTGGAACGCTCGCCTCAGAGAACACCTTAGTTCCCGGCCCTTCCAACTGCATAGGGAGGGATGTGCCCAGAGCTGTGTATCCCTTGCTTGTGCTCAGAAGGCTTTGGGTACGCAGTGTACTTCCTTGGAAAGAAGTGCCCACGTGAGAGTCTTGAGCGCTGTGAGGCATACTAAAGCTAAAGCCGTCCACTGACTAAGACCTCCTGGAAACCGGGGCGCCCCTATCTCTGGGAATGGGAAAATGTGCACCTTACCTCGAGACTAGAGGTCACATTTAGTGGGCACCTTAGCTACAGTATGCTCCTGGGGGTGAGCTCCCCGGAAGGAATCGCAAGCACCTGGTTTGTTTTGGAAAAACTCACTGCTCCTCAGAGGAATCTGTGGAGTGAATAGTAGCAGGCGGCTTGGAAGCTGCAACGAAGTGGCTTTCCAAAGGGGGAAAGTCGGGCTTCTCCCACATTCTCCCAGTGCCAACTTGAGCCCACGACGCATTTGCCAGCACTCTCTGACTGACACCTGGAGACTTTCAGCAACACTGGGCCTTTCTAGGATCTGACTTCGTTGGACGGGGGGTGTTCTGCGTGCCACGAGGAGCAGCACCCGCTTAATGACTTAGTCAGGCCGAGGGGACCTTGCCTCGTCCAAATGCCTCAGAGTCGTACCGGCTTTTCTGTACTTTCTGTCAGGCTGCACCTGCAGTGTACCTTGCGTCACAATAGTGAGATGACAGGTTAAGGGTTGCCAGGATGCACTTTAGGCTCAGGGATTCTCTCAGTGCCGTTCGGAGGGCCTCCACAGAGGGAGAGCCACGCTGAATGTAATACTGGCCAAAACTTTGTCCCGGGGCTGCCTTCAAGCTGTAGACATCAAGCTCTGCAAGCGAGAAGCAGTTCACTGCCCTTCGCTCTGCGTAGCAAGAGCTGACCCCAGCAGTCTGTCCTGTGTTGTGTGGTTCGGAAAACAAAACGGGGACTCCCAGCGCACATGCTCTCCCTCAGAAGGAATTCACACGCGACTCTCTTAGGCCTACGCAAAGCCGCAGAGGTGTTAAAGCACTCTATGGAGTCAGGGTTCATGGAGGTGGCGGCCCACCCAACTTGGCTGATAGGAAGCGCTCGCGCTTCCCTTGAGGCTAGGGGTCACTTTGACTTCACACTTTAGCTAGGGCAAGCGTGGGATGAGCTCCCAGCAAGGCACTGGAGACCACCTGGATTCGTAGGAGAAAACTCACTGTCTTCACTGAGGCACTCCTGGAGGTGACTAGAAGACGGGTAAGGGCAGTGTCTTTCAGTCAGCCTTGAGGCCCCCACTATCGACCTTTCAAATGGCGAAAAGACTGCCTTCTGCCAGGCTTCTCAATTACCAACTGGATCACCCAGCACATACACTTATCTTCTCTGACAATCCAAGGCAGACCCGTGGAACACAGTTCGGCCTTCTGCGATGAAACTTTTGGATGCAGTGTGTGCTGCATGTGGTGAACGGCACAAACCCCGAACTGCCCTCAGCAGGCCTACCTGGGTGACTTTGGATGTTCCCAATGCCTAGCAATGCTCGGGGTTACTCTCTGCATTATTTCGGGCTGGACCTAAAGTCCAGTTTCCGCATCACTTAGAGAGACGTCGAGCAGGAGTCCCCAAACCGAATTGGAGCCCCGGTGGTTTCTTTCAGGGCCGCTTAGTTTTCCTCAACGTGGCAGACCCGCAGGGAACGAAACCCTGCCAAGAACCGCGTTCCTGAGGCTGTTTCAAAGCTGTGGAACGCTCGCCTCAGAGAACACCTTAGTTCCTGGCCCTTCCAACTGCATAGGGAGGGATGTGCCCAGAGCTGTGTATCCCTTGCTTGTGCTCAGAAGGCTTTGGGTACGCAGTGTACTTCCTTGGAAAGAAGTGCCCACGTGAGAGTCTTGAGCGCTGTGAGGCATACTAAAGCTAAAGCCGTCCACTGACTAAGACCTCCTGGAAACCGGGGCGCCCCTATCTCTGGGAATGGGAAAATGTGCACCTTACCTCGAGACTAGAGGTCACATTTAGTGGGCACCTTAGCTACAGTATGCTCCTGGGGTGAGCTCCCCGGAAGGAATCGCAAGCACCTGGTTTCTTTTGGAAAAACTCACTGCTCCTCAGAGGAATCTGTGGAGTGAATAGTAGCAGGCGGCTTGGAAGCTGCAACGAAGTGGCTTTCCAAAGGGGGAAAGTCGGGCTTCTCCCACATTCTCCCAGTGCCAACTTGAGCCCACGACGCATTTGCCAGCACTCTCTGACTGACACCTGGAGACTTTCAGCAACACTGGGCCTTTCTAGGATCCCACTTCGTTGGACGGGGTGTGTTCTGCGTGCCACGAGGAGCAGCACCCGCTTAATGACTTAGTCAGGCCGAGGGGACCTTGCCTCGTCCAAATGCCTCAGAGTCGTACCGGCTTTTCTGTACTTTCTGTCAGGCTGCACCTGCAGTGTACCTTGCGTCACAATAGTGAGATGACAGGTTAAGGGTTGCCAGGATGCACTTTAGGCTCAGGGATACTCTCAGTGCCGTTCGGAGGGCCTCCACAGAGGGAGAGCCACGCTGAATGTAATACTGGCCAAAACTTTGTCCCGGGGCTGCCTTACAGCTGTAGACATCAAGCTCTGCAAGCGAGAAGCAGTTCACTGCCCTTCGCTCTGCGTAGCAAGAGCTGACCCCAGCAGTCTGCCCTGTGTTGTGTGGCTCGGAAAACAAAACGGGGACTCCCAGCGCACATGCTCTCCCTCAGAAGGAATTCACACGCGACTCTCTTAGGCCTACGCAAACCCGCAGAGGAGTTAAAGCACTCTATGGAGTCAGGGTTCATGGAGGTGGCTGCCCACCCAACTTGGCTGATAGGAAGCGCTCGCGCTTCCCTTGAGGCTAGGGGTCACTTTGACTTCACACTTTAGCTAGGGCAAGCGTGGGATGAGCTCCCAGCAAGGCACTGGAGACCACCTGGATTCGTAGGAGAAAACTCACTGTCTTCACTGAGGCACTCCTGGAGGTGACTAGAAGACGGGTAAGGGCAGTGTCTTTCAGTCAGCCTTGAGGCCGCCACTATCGACCTTTCAAATGGGGAAAAGACTGCCCTCTGCCAGGCTTCTCAATTACCAACTGGATCACCCAGCACATACACCTATCTTCTCTGACCATCCAAGGGAGTCCCTTGGAACACAGTTCGGCCTTCTGCGATGAAACTTTTGGATGCAGTGTGTGCTGCATGTGGTGAACGGCACAAACCCCGAACTGCCCTCAGCAGGCCTACCTGGGTGACTTCGGATGTTCCCAATGCCTAGCATTGCTCGGGGTTACTCTCTGCATTACTTCGGGCTGGACCTAAAGTCCAGTTTCCGCATCACCTAGAGAGACGTCGAGCAGGAGTCCCCAAACCGAATTGGAGCCCCGGTGGTTTCTTTCAGGGCCGCTTAGTTTTCCTCAACGTGGCAGACCCGCAGGGAACGAAACCCTGCCAAGAACCGCGTTCCTGGGGCTGTTTCAAAGCTGTGGAACGCTCGCCTCAGAGAACACCTTAGTTCCCGGCCCTTCCAACTGCATAGGGAGGGATGTGCCCAGAGCTGTGTATCCCTTGCTTGTGCTCAGAAGGCTTTGGGTACGCAGTGTACTTCCTTGGAAAGAAGTGCCCACGTGAGAGTCTTGAGCGCTGTGAGGCATACTAAAGCTAAAGCCGTCCACTGACTAAGACCTCCTGGAAACCGGGGCGCCCCTATCTCTGGGAATGGGAAAATGTGCACCTTACCTCGAGACTAGAAGTCACATTTAGTGGGCACCTTAGCTACAGTATGCTCCCGGGGGTGAGCTCCCCGGAAGGAATCGCAAGCACCTGGTTTCTTTTGGAAAAACTCACTGCTCCTCAGAGGAATCTGTGGAGTGAATAGTAGCAGGCGGCTTGGAAGCTGCAACGAAGTGGCTTTCCAAAGGGGGAAAGTCGGGCTTCTCCCACATTCTCCCAGTGCCAACTTGAGCCCACGACGCATTTGCCAGCACTCTCTGACTGACACCTGGAGACTTTCAGCAACACTGGGCCTTTCTAGGATCCCACTTCGTTGGACGGGGGGTGTTCTGCGTGCCACGAGGAGCAGCACCCGCTTAATGACTTAGTCAGGCCGAGGGGACCTTGCCTCGTCCAAATGCCTCAGAGTCGTACCGGCTTTTCTGTACTTTCTGTCAGGCTGCACCTGCAGTGTACCTTGCGTCACAATAGTGAGATGACAGGTTAAGGGTTGCCAGGATGCACTTTAGGCTCAGGGATTCTCTCAGTGCCGTTCGGAGGGCCTCCACAGAGGGAGAGCCACGCTGAATGTAATACTGGCCAAAACTTTGTCCCGGGGCTGCCTTACAGCTGTAGACATCAAGCTCTGCAAGCGAGAAGCAGTTCACTGCCCTTCGCTCTGCGTAGCAAGAGCTGACCCCAGCAGTCTGCCCTGTGTTGTGTGGCTCGGAAAACAAAACGGGGACTCCCAGCGCACATGCTCTCCCTCAGAAGGAATTCACACGCGACTCTCTTAGGCCTATGCAAAGCCGCAGAGGAGTTAAAGCACTCTATGGAGTCAGGGTTCATGGAGGTGGCGGCCCACCCAACTTGGCTGATAGGAAGCGCTCGCGCTTCCCTTGAGGCTAGGGGTCACTTTGACTTCACACTTTAGCTAGGGCAAGCGTGGGATGAGCTCCCAGCAAGGCACTGGAGACCACCTGGATTCGTAGGAGAAAACTCACTGTCTTCACTGAGGCACTCCTGGAGGTGACTAGAAGACGGGTAAGGGCAGTGTCTTTCAGTCAGCCTTGAGGCCCCCACTATCGACCTTTCAAATGGGGAAAAGACTGCCTTCTGCCAGGCTTCTCAATTACCAACTGGATCACCCAGCACATACACCTATCTTCTCTGACAATCCAAGGCAGACCCGTGGAACACAGTTCGGCCTTCTGCGATGAAACTTTTGGATGCAGTGTGTGCTGCATGTGGTGAACGGCACAAACCCCGAACTGCCCTCAGCAGGCCTACCTGGGTGACTTTGGATGTTCCCAATGCCTAGCAATGCTCGGGGTTACTCTCTGCATTACTTCGGGCTGGACCTAAAGTCCAGTTTCCGCATCACCTAGAGAGACGTCGAGCAGGAGTCCCCAAACCGAATTGGAGCCCCGGTGGTTTCTTTCAGGGCCGCTTAGTTTTCCTCAACGTGGCAGACCCGCAGGGAACGAAACCCTGCCAAGAACCGCGTTCCTGAGGCTGTTTCAAAGCTGTGGAACGCTCGCCTCAGAGAACACCTTAGTTCCTGGCCCTTCCAACTGCATAGGGAGGGATGTGCCCAGAGCTGTGTATCCCTTGCTTGTGCTCAGAAGGCTTTGGGTACGCAGTGTACTTCCTTGGAAAGAAGTGCCCACGTGAGAGTCTTGAGCGCTGTGAGGCATACTAAAGCTAAAGCCGTGCACTGACTAAGACCTCCTGGAAACCGGGGCGCCCCTATCTCTGGGAATGGGAAAATGTGCACCTTACCTCGAGACTAGAGGTCACATTTAGTGGGCACCTTAGCTACAGTATGCTCCTGGGGGTGAGCTCCCCGGAAGGAATCGCAAGCACCTGGTTTCTTTTGGAAAATCTCACTGCTCCTCAGAGGAATCTGTGGAGTGAATAGTAGCAGGCGGCTTGGAAGCTGCAACGAAGTGGCTTTCCAAAGGGGGAAAGTCGGGCTTCTCCCACATTCTCCCAGTGCCAACTTGAGCCCACGACGCATTTGCCAGCACTCTCTGACTGACACCTGGAGACTTTCAGCAACACTGGGCCTTTCTAGGATCCCACTTCGTTGGACGGGGCGTGTTCTGCGTGCCACGAGGAGCAGCACCCGCTTAATGACTTAGTCAGGCCGAGGGGACCTTGTCTCGTCCAAATGCCTCAGAGTCGTACCGGCTTTTCTGTACTTTCTGTCAGGCTGCACCTGCAGTGTACCTTGCGTCACAATAGTGAGATGACAGGTTAAGGGTTGCCAGGATGCACTTTAGGCTCAGGGATTCTCTCAGTGCCGTTCGGAGGGCCTCCACAGAGGGAGAGCCACGCTGAATGTAATACTGGCCAAAACTTTGTCCCGGGGCTGCCTTACAGCTGTAGACATCAAGCTCTGCAAGCGAGAAGCAGTTCACTGCCCTTCGCTCTGCGTAGCAGGAGCTGACCCCAGCAGTCTGCCCTGTGTTGTGTGGCTCGGAAAACAAAACGGGGACTCCCAGCGCACATGCTCTCCCTCAGAAGGAATTCACACGCGACTCTCTTAGGCCTACGCAAAGCCGCAGAGGAGTTAAAGCACTCTATGGAGTCAGGGTTCATGGAGGTGGCTGCCCACCCAACTTGGCTGATAGGAAGCGCTCGCGCTTCCCTTGAGGCTAGGGGTCACTTTGACTTCACACTTTAGCTAGGGCAAGCGTGGGATGAGCTCCCAGCAAGGCACTGGAGACCACCTGGATTCGTAGGAGAAAACTCACTGTCTTCACTGAGGCACTCCTGGAGGTGACTAGAAGACGGGTAAGGGCAGTGTCTTTCAGTCAGCCTTGAGGCCGCCACTATCGACCTTTCAAATGGGGAAAAGACTGCCCTCTGCCAGGCTTCTCAATTACCAACTGGGTCACCCAGCACATACACCTATCTTCTCTGACCATCCAAGGGAGACCCTTGGAACACAGTTCGGCCTTCTGCGATGAAACTTTTGGATGCAGTGTGTGCTGCATGTGGTGAACGGCACAAACCCCGAACTGCCCTCAGCAGGCCTACCTGGGTGACTTCGGATGTTCCCAATGCCTAGCATTGCTCGGGGTTACTCTCTGCATTACTTCGGGCTGGACCTAAAGTCCAGTTTCCGCATCACCTAGAGAGACGTCGAGCAGGAGTCCCCAAACCGAATTGGAGCCCCGGTGGTTTCTTTCAGGGCCGCTTAGTTTTCCTCAACGTGGCAGACCCGCAGGGAACGAAACCCTGCCAAGAACCGCGTTCCTGGGGCTGTTTCAAAGCTGTGGAACGCTCGCCTCAGAGAACACCTTAGTTCCCGGCCCTTCCAACTGCATAGGGAGGGATGTGCCCAGAGCTGTGTATCCCTTGCTTGTGCTCAGAAGGCTTTGGGTACGCAGTGTACTTCCTTGGAAAGAAGTGCCCACGTGAGAGTCTTGAGCGCTGTGAGGCATACTAAAGCTAAAGCCGTCCACTGACTAAGACCTCCTGGAAACCGGGGCGCCCCTATCTCTGGGAATGGGAAAATGTGCACCTTACCTCGAGACTAGAAGTCACATTTAGTGGGCACCTTAGCTACAGTATGCTCCCGGGGGTGAGCTCCCCGGAAGGAATCGCAAGCACCTGGTTTCTTTTGGAAAAACTCACCGCTCCTCAGAGGAATCTGTGGAGTGAATAGTAGCAGGTGGCTTGGAAGCTGCAACGAAGTGGCTTTCCAAAGGGGGAAAGTCGGGCTTCTCCCACATTCTCCCAGTGCCAACTTGAGCCCACGACGCATTTGCCAGCACTCTCTGACTGACACCTGGAGACTTTCAGCAACACTGGGCCTTTCTAGGATCCCACTTCGTTGGACGGGGGGTGTTCTGCGTGCCACGAGGAGCAGCACCCGCTTAATGACTTAGTCAGGCCGAGGGGACCTTGCCTCGTCCAAATGCCTCAGAGTCGTACCGGCTTTTCTGTACTTTCTGTCAGGCTGCACCTGCAGTGTACCTTGCGTCACAATAGTGAGATGACAGGTTAAGAGTTGCCAGGATGCACTTTAGGCTCAGGGATTCTCTCAGTGCCTTTCGGAGGGCCTCCACAGAGGGAGAGCCACGCTGAATGTAATACTGGCCAAAACTTTGTCCCGGGGCTGCCTTACAGCTGTAGACATCAAGCTCTGCAAGCGAGAAGCAGTTCACTGCCCTTCGCTCTGCGTAGCAAGAGCTGACCCCAGCAGTCTGCCCTGTGTTGTGTGGCTCGGAAAACAAAACGGGGACTCACAGCGCACATGCTCTCCCTCAGAAGGAATTCACACGCGACTCTCTTAGGCCTACGCAAAGCCGCAGAGGAGTTAAAGCACTCTATGGAGTCAGGGTTCATGGAGGTGGCTGCCCACCCAACTTGGCTGATAGGAAGCGCTCGCGCTTCCCTTGAGGCTAGGGGTCACTTTGACTTCACACTTTAGCTAGGGCAAGCGGGGGATGAGCTCCCAGCAAGGCACTGGAGACCACCTGGATTCGTAGGAGAAAACTCACTGTCTTCACTGAGGCACTCCTGGAGGTGACTAGAAGACGGGTAAGGGCAGTGTCTTTCAGTCAGCCTTGAGGCCGCCACTATCGACCTTTCAAATGGCGAAAAGACTGCCTTCTGCCAGGCTTCACAATTACCAAGTGGATCACCCAGCACATACACCTATCTTCTCTGACAATCCAAGGGAGACCCGTGGAACACAGTTCGGCCTTCTGCGATGAAACTTTTGGATGCAGTGTGTGCTGCATGTGGTGAACGGCACAAACCCCGAACTGCCTCAGCAGGCCTACCTGGGTGACTTCGGATGTTCCCAATGCCTAGCAATGCTCGGGGTTACTCTCTGCATTACTTCGGGCTGGACCTAAAGTCCAGTTTCCGCATCACCTAGAGAGACGTCGAGCAGGAGTCCCCAAACCGAATTGGAGCCCCGGTGGTTTCTTTCAGGGCCGCTTAGTTTTCCTCAACGTGGCAGACCCGCAGGGAACGAAACCCTGCCAAGAACCGCGTTCCTGAGGCTGTTTCAAAGCTGTGGAACGCTCGCCTCAGAGAACACCTTAGTTCCCGGCCCTTCCAACTGCATAGGGAGGGATGTGCCCAGAGCTGTGTATCCCTTGCTTGTGCTCAGAAGGCTTTGGGTACGCAGTGTACTTCCTTGGAAAGAAGTGCCCACGTGAGAGTCTTGAGCGCTGTGAGGCATACTAAAGCTAAAGCCGTCCACTGACTAAGACCTCCTGGAAACCGGGGTGCCCCTATCTCTGGGAATGGGAAAATGTGCACCTTACCTCGAGACTAGAGGTCACATTTAGTGGGCACCTTAGCTACAGTATGCTCCTGGGGGTGAGCTCCCCGGAAGGAATCGCAAGCACCTGGTTTCTTTTGGAAAAACTCACTGCTCCTCAGAGGAATCTGTGGAGTGAATAGTAGCAGGCGGCTTGGAAGCTGCAACGAAGTGGCTTTCCAAAGGGGGAAAGTCGGGCTTCTCCCACATTCTCCCAGTGCCAACTTGAGCCCACGACGCATTTGCCAGCACTCGCTGACTGACACCTGGAGACTTTCAGCAACACTGGGCCTTTCTAGGATCCCACTTCGTTGGACGGGGGGTGTTATGCGTGCCACGAGGAGCAGCACCCGCTTAATGACTTAGTCAGGCCGAGGGGACCTTGCCTCGTCCAAATGCCTCAGAGTCGTACCGGCTTTTCTGTACTTTCTGTCAGGCTGCACCTGCAGTGTACCTTGCGTCACAATAGTGAGATGACAGGTTAAGGGTTGCCAGGATGCACTTTAGGCTCAGGGATTCTCTCAGTGCCGTTCGGAGGGCCTCCACAGAGGGAGAGCCACGCTGAATGTAATACTGGCCAAAACTTTGTCCCGGGGCTGCCTTACAGCTGTAGACATCAAGCTCTGCAAGCGAGAAGCAGTTCACTGCCCTTCGCTCTGCGTAGCAAGAGTTGACCCCAGCAGTCTGTCCTGTGTTGTGTGGCTCGGAAAACAAAACGGGGACTCACAGCTCACATGCTCTCCCTCAGAAGGAATTCACACGCGACTCTCTTAGGCCTACGCAAAGCCGCAGAGGAGTTAAAGCACTCTATGGAGTCAGGGTTCATGGAGGTGGCTGCCCACCCAACTTGGCTGATAGGAAGCGCTCGCGCTTCCCTTGAGGCTAGGGGTCACTTTGACTTCACACTTTAGCTAGGGCAAGCGTGGGATGAGCTCCCAGCAAGGCACTGGAGACCACCTGGATTCGTAGGAGAAAACTCACTGTCTTCACTGAGGCACTCCTGGAGGTGACTAGAAGACGGGTAAGGGCAGTGTCTTTCAGTCAGCCTTGAGGCCGCCACTATCGACCTTTCAAATGGGGAAAACACTGCCCTCTGCCAGGCTTCTCAATTACCAACTGGATCACCCAGCACATACACCTATCTTCTCTGACCATCCAAGGCAGACCCTTGGAACACACTTCGGCCTTCTGCGATGAAACTTTTGGATGCAGTGTGTGCTGCATGTGGTGAACGGCACAAACCCCGAACTGCCCTCAGCAGGCCTACCTGGGTGACTTCGGATGTTCCCAATGCCTAGCATTGCTCGGGGTTACTCTCTGCATTACTTCGGGCTGGACCTAAAGTCCAGTTTCCGCATCACCTAGAGAGACGTCGAGCAGGAGTCCCCAAACCGAATTGGAGCCCCGGTGGTTTCTTTCAGGGCCGCTTAGTTTTCCTCAACGTGGCAGACCCGCAGGGAACGAAACCCTGCCAAGAACCGCGTTCCTGGGGCTGTTTCAAAGCTGTGGAACGCTCGCCTCAGAGAACACCTTAGTTCCCGGCCCTTCCAACTGCATAGGGAGGGATGTGCCCAGAGCTGTGTATCCCTTGCTTGTGCTCAGAAGGCTTTGGGTACGCAGTGTACTTCCTTGGAAAGAAGTGCCCACGTGAGAGTCTTGAGCGCTGTGAGGCATACTAAAGCTAAAGCCGTCCACTGACTAAGACCTCCTGGAAACCGGGGCGCCCCTATCTCTGGGAATGGGAAAATGTGCACCTTACCTCGAGACTAGAGGTCACATTTAGTGGGCACCTTAGCTACAGTATGCTCCTGGGGGTGAGCTCCCCGGAAGGAATCGCAAGCACCTGGTTTGTTTTGGAAAAACTCACTGCTCCTCAGAGGAATCTGTGGAGTGAATAGTAGCAGGCGGCTTGGAAGCTGCAACGACGTGGCTTTCCAAAGGGGGAAAGTCGGGCTTCTCCCACATTCTCCCAGTGCCAACTTGAGCCCACGACGCATTTGCCAGCACTCTCTGACTGACACCTGGAGACTTTCAGCAACACTGGGCCTTTCTAGGATCCCACTTCGTTGGACGGGGGGTGTTCTGCGTGCCACGAGGAGCAGCACCCGCTTAATGACTTAGTCAGGCCGAGGGGACCTTGCCTCGTCCAAATGCCTCAGAGTCGTACCGGCTTTTCTGTACTTTCTGTCAGGCTGCACCTGCAGTGTACCTTGCGTCACAATAGTGAGATGACAGGTTAAGGGTTGCCAGGATGCACTTTAGGCTCAGGGATTCTCTCAGTGCCGTTCGGAGGGCCTCCACAGAGGGAGAGCCACGCTGAATGTAATACTGGCCAAAACTTTGTCCCGGGGCTGCCTTACAGCTGTAGACATCAAGCTCTGCAAGCGAGAAGCAGTTCACTGCCCTTCGCTCTGCGTAGCAAGAGTTGACCCCAGCAGTCTGTCCTGTGTTGTGTGGCTCGGAAAACAAAACGGGGACTCACAGCTCACATGCTCTCCCTCAGAAGGAATTCACACGCGACTCTCTTAGGCCTACGCAAAGCCGCAGAGGAGTTAAAGCACTCTATGGAGTCAGGGTTCATGGAGGTGGCTGTCCACCCAACTTGGCTGATAGGAAGCGCTCGCGCTTCCCTTGAGGCTAGGGGTCACTTTGACTTCACACTTTAGCTAGGGCAAGCGTGGGATGAGCTCCCAGCAAGGCACTGGAGACCACCTGGATTCGTAGGAGAAAACTCACTGTCTTCACTGAGGCACTCCTGGAGGTGACTAGAAGACGGGTAAGGGCAGTGTCTTTCAGTCAGCCTTGAGGCCGCCACTATCGACCTTTCAAATGGGGAAAAGACTGCCTTCTGCCAGGCTTCTCAATTACCAACTGGATCACCCAGCACATACACCTATCTTCTCTGACAATCCAAGGGAGACCCGTGGAACACAGTTCGGCCTTCTGCGATGAAACTTTTGGATGCAGTGTGTGCTGCATGTGGTGAACGGCACAAACCCCGAACTGCCCTCAGCAGGCCTACCTGGGTGACTTCGGATGTTCCCAATGCCTAGCAATGCTCGGGGTTACTCTCTGCATTACTTCGGGCTGGACCTAAAGTCCAGTTTCCGCATCACCTAGAGAGACGTCGAGCAGGAGTCCCCAAACCGAATTGGAGCCCCGGTGGTTTCTTTCAGGGCCGCTTAGTTTTCCTCAATGTGGCAGACCCGCAGGGAACGAAACCCTGCCAAGAACCGCGTTCCTGGGGCTGTTTCAAAGCTGTGGAACGCTCGCCTCAGAGAACACCTTAGTTCCCGGCCCTTCCAGCTGCATAGGGAGGGATGTGCCCAGAGCTGTATATCCCTTGCTTGTGCTCAGAAGGCTTTGGGTACGCAGTGTACTTCCTTGGAAAGAAGTGCCCACGTGAGAGTCTTGAGCGCTGTGAGGCATACTAAAGCTAAAGCCGTCCACTGACTAAGACCTCCTGGAAACCGGGGCGCCCCTATCTCTGGGAATGGGAAAATGTGCACCTTACCTCGAGACTAGAGGTCACATTTAGTGGGCACCTTAGCTACAGTATGCTCCTGGGGGTGAGCTCCCCGGAAGGAATCGCAAGCACCTGGTTTCTTTTGGAAAAACTCACTGCTCCTCAGAGGAATCTGTGGAGTGAATAGTAGCAGGCGGCTTGGAAGCTGCAACGAAGTGGCTTTCCAAAGGGGGAAAGTCGGGCTTCTCCCACATTCTCCCAGTGCCAACTTGAGCCCACGACGCATTTGCCAGCACTCTCTGACTGACACCTGGAGACTTTCAGCAACCCTGGGCCTTTCTAGGATCCCACTTCGTTGGACGGGGGGTGTTCTGCGTGCCACGAGGAGCAGCACCCGCTTAATGACTTAGTCAGGCCGAGGGGACCTTGCCTCGTCCAAATGCCTCAGAGTCGTACCGGCTTTTCTGTACTTTCTGTCAGGCTGCACCTGCAGTGTACCTTGCGTCACAATAGTGAGATGACAGGTTAAGGGTTGCCAGGATGCACTTTAGGCTCAGGGATTCTCTCAGTGCCGTTCGGAGGGCCTCCACAGAGGGAGAGCCACGCTGAATGTAATACTGGCCAAAACTTTGTCCCGGGGCTGCCTTACAGCTGTAGACATCAAGCTCTGCAAGCGAGAAGCAGTTCACTGCCCTTCGCTCTGTGTAGCAAGAGTTGACCCCAGCAGTCTGTCCTGTGTTGTGTGGCTCGGAAAACAAAACGGGGACTCACAGCTCACATGCTCTCCCTCAGAAGGAATTCACACGCGACTCTCTTAGGCCTACGCAAAGCCGCAGAGGAGTTAAAGCACTCTATGGAGTCAGGGTTCATGGAGGTGGCTGCCCACCCAACTTGGCTGATAGGAAGCGCTCGCGCTTCCCTTGAGGCTAGGGGTCACTTTGACTTCACACTTTAGCTAGGGCAAGCGTGGGATGAGCTCCCAGCAAGGCACTGGAGACCACCTGGATTCGTAGGAGAAAACTCACTGTCTTCACTGAGGCACTCCTGGAGGTGACTAGAAGACGGGTAAGGGCAGTGTCTTTCAGTCAGCCTTGAGGCCGCCACTATCGACCTTTCAAATGGGGAAAAGACTGCCCTCTGCCAGGCTTCTCAATTACCAACTGGATCACCCAGCACATACACCTATCTTCTCTGACAATCCAAGGGAGACCCGTGGAACACAGTTCGGCCTTCTGCGATGAAACTTTTGGATGCAGTGTGTGCTGCATGTGGTGAACGGCACAAACCCCGAACTGCCCTCAGCAGGCCTACCTGGGTGACTTCGGATGTTCCCAATGCCTAGCAATGCTCGGGGTTACTCTCTGCATTACTTCGGGCTGGACCTAAAGTCCAGTTTCCGCATCACCTAGAGAGACGTCGAGCAGGAGTCCCCAAACCGAATTGGAGCCCCGGTGGTTTCTTTCAGGGCCGCTTAGTTTTCCTCATCGTGGCAGACCCGCAGGGAACGAAACCCTGCCAAGAACCGCGTTCCTGGGGCTGTTTCAAAGCTGTGGAAAGCTCGCCTCAGAGAACACCTTAGTTCCCGGCCCTTCCAGCTGCATAGTGAGGGATGTGCCCAGAGCTGTATATCCCTTGCTTGTGCTCAGAAGGCTTTGGGTACGCAGTGTACTTCCTTGGAAAGAAGTGCCCACGTGAGAGTCTTGAGCGCTGTGAGGCATACTAAAGCTAAAGCCGTCCACTGACTAAGACCTCCTGGAAACCGGGGCGCCCCTATCTCTGGGAATGGGAAAATGTGCACCTTACCTCGAGACTAGAGGTCACATTTAGTGGGCACCTTAGCTACAGTATGCTCCTGGGGGTGAGCTCCCCGGAAGGAATCGCAAGCACCTGGTTTCTTTTGGAAAAACTCACTGCTCCTCAGAGGAATCTGTGGAGTGAATAGTAGCAGGCGGCTTGGAAGCTGCAACGAAGTGGCTTTCCAAAGGGGGAAAGTCGGGCTTCTCCCACATTCTCCCAGTGCCAACTTGAGCCCACGACGCATTTGCCAGCACTCTCTGACTGACACCTGGAGACTTTCAGCAACACTGGGCCTTTCTAGGATCCCACTTCGTTGGACGGGGGGTGTTCTGCGTGCCACGAGGAGCAGCACCCGCTTAATGACTTAGTCAGGCCGAGGGGACCTTGCCTCGTCCAAATGCCTCAGAGTCGTACCGGCTTTTCTGTACTTTCTGTCAGGCTGCACCTGCAGTGCACCTTGCGTCACAATAGTGAGATGACAGGTTAAGGGTTGCCAGGATGCACTTTAGGCTCAGGGATTCTCTCAGTGCCGTTCGGAGGGCCTCCACAGAGGGAGAGCCACGCTGAATGTAATACTGGCCAAAACTTTGTCCCGGGGCTGCCTTACAGCTGTAGACATCAAGCTCTGCAAGCGAGAAGCAGTTCACTGCCCTTCGCTCTGCGTAGCAAGAGCTGACCCCAGCAGTCTGTCCTGTGTTGTGTGGCTCGGAAAACAAAACGGGGACTCCCAGCGCACATGCTCTCCCTCAGAAGGAATTCACACGCGACTCTCTTAGGCCTACGCAAAGCCGCAGAGGAGTTAAAGCACTCTATGGAGTCAGGGTTCATGGAGGTGGCTGCCCACCCAACTTGGCTGATAGGAAGCGCTCGCGCTTCCCTTGAGGCTAGGGGTCACTTTGACTTCACATTTTAGCTAGGGCAAGCGTGGGATGAGCTCCCAGCAAGGCACTGGAGACCACCTGGATTCGTAGGAGAAAACTCACTGTCTTCACTGAGGCACTCCTGGAGGTGACTAGAAGACGGGTAAGGGCAGTGTCTTTCAGTCAGCCTTGAGGCCGCCACTATCGACCTTTCAAATGGGGAAAAGACTGCCCTCTGCCAGGCTTCTCAATTACCAACTGGATCACCCAGCACATACACCTATCTTCTCTGACAATCCAAGGGAGACCCTTGGAACACAGTTCGGCCTTCTGCGATGAAACTTTTGGATGCAGTGTGTGCTGCATGTGGTGAACGGCACAAACCCCGAACTGCCCTCAGCAGGCCTACCTGGGTGACTTTGGATGTTCCCAATGCCTAGCAATGCTCGAGGTTACTCTCTGCATTACTTCGGGCTGGACCTAAAGTCCAGTTTCCGCATCACCTAGAGAGACGTCGAGCAGGAGTCCCCAAACCGAATTGGAGCCCCGGTGGTTTCTTTCAGGGCCGCTTAGTTTTCCTCAACGTGGCAGACCCGCAGGGAACGAAACCCTGCCAAGAACCGCGTTCCTGAGGCTGTTTCAAAGCTGTGGAACGCTCGCCTCAGAGAACACCTTAGTTCCTGGCCCTTCCAACTGCATAGGGAGGGATGTGCCCAGAGCTGTGTATCCCTTGCTTGTGCTCAGAAGGCTTTGGGTACTCAGTGTACTTCCTTGGAAAGAAGTGCCCACGTGAGAGTCTTGAGCGCTGTGAGGCATACTAAAGCTAAAGCCGTCCACTGACTAAGACCTCCTGGAAACCGGGGCGCCCCTATCTCTGGGAATGGGAAAATGTGCACCTTACCTCGAGACTAGAGGTCACATTTAGTGGGCACCTTAGCTACAGTATGCTCCTGGGGGTGAGCTCCCCGGAAGGAATCGCAAGCACCTGGTTTCTTTTGGAAAAACTCACTGCTCCTCAGAGGAATCTGTGGAGTGAATAGTAGCAGGCGGCTTGGAAGCTGCAACAAAGTGGCTTTCCAAAGGGGGAAAGTCGGGCTTCTTCAACATTCTCCCAGTGCCAACTTGAGCCCACGACACATTTGCCAGCACTCTCTGCCTGACACCTGGAGACTTTCAGCAACAATGGGCCTTTCTAGGATCCCACTTCGTTGGACGGGGGGTGTTCTGCGTGCCACGAGGAGCAGCACCCGCTTAATGACTTAGTCAGGCCGAGGGGACCTTGCCTCGTCCAAATGCCTCAGAGTCGTACCGGCTTTTCTGTACTTTCTGTCAGGCTGCACCTGCAGTGTACCTTGCGTCACAATAGTGAGATGACAGGTTAAGGGTTGCCAGGATGCACTTTAGGCTCAGGGATTCTCTCAGTGCCGTTCGGAGGGCCTCCACAGAGGGAGAGCCACGCTGAATGTAATACTGGCCAAAACTTTGTCCCGGGGCTTCCTTACAGCTGTAGACATCAAGCTCTGCAAGCGAGAAGCAGTTCACTGCCCTTCGCTCTGCGTAGCAAGAGCTGACCCCAGCAGTCTGTCCTGTGTTGTGTGGCTCGGAAAACAAAACGGGGACTCCCAGCGCACATGCTCTCCCTCAGAAGGAATTCACACGCGACACTCTTAGGCCTACGCAAAGCCGCAGAGGAGTTAAAGCACTCTATGGAGTCAGGGTTCATGGAGGTGGCTGCCCACCCAACTTGGCTGATAGGAAGCGCTCGCGATTACCTTGAGGCTAGGGGTCACTTTGACTTCACACTTTAGCTAGGGCAAGCGTGGGATGAGCTCCCAGCAAGGCACTGGAGACCACCTGGATTCATAGGAGAAAACTCACTGTCTTCACTGAGGCACTCCTGGAGGTGACTAGAAGACGGGTAAGGGCAGTGTCTTTCAGTCAGCCTTGAGGCCGCCACTATCGACCTTTCAAATGGGGAAAAGACTGCCCTCTGCCAGGCTTCTCAATTACCAACTGGATCACCCAGCACATACACCTATCTTCTCTGACAATCCAAGGGAGACCCGTGGAACACAGTTCGGCCTTCTGCGATGAAACTTTTGGATGCAGTGTGTGCTGCATGTGGTGAACGGCACAAACCCCGAACTGCCCTCAGCAGGCCTACCTGGGTGACTTTGGATGTTCCCAATGCCTAGCAATGCTCGGGGTTACTCTCTGCATTACTTCGGGCTGGACCTAAAGTCCAGTTTCCGCATCACTTAGAGAGACATCGAGCAGGAGTCCCCAAACCGAATTGGAGCCCCGGTGGTTTCTTTCAGGGCCGCTTAGTTTTCCTCAACGTGGCAGACCCGCAGGGAACGAAACCCTGCCAAGAACCGCGTTCCTGAGGCTGTTTCAAAGCTGTGGAACGCTCGCCTCAGAGAACACCTTAGTTCCAGGCCCTTCCAACTGCATAGGGAGGGATGTGCCCAGAGCTGTGTATCCCTTGCTTGTGCTCAGAAGGCTTTGGGTACGCAGTGTACTTCCTTGGAAAGAAGTGCCCACGTGAGAGTCTTGAGCGCTGTGAGGCATACTAAAGCTAAAGCCGTCCACTGACTAAGACCTCCTGGAAACCGGGGCGCCCCTATCTCTGGGAATGGGAAAATGTGCACCTTACCTCGAGACTAGAGGTCACATTTAGTGGGCACCTTAGCTACAGTATGCTCCTGGGGGTGAGCTCCCCGGAAGGAATCGCAAGCACCTGGTTTCTTTTGGAAAAACTCACTGCTCCTCAGAGGAATCTGTGGAGTGAATAGTAGCAGGCGGCTTGGAAGCTGCAACGCAGTGGCTTTCCAAAGGGGGAAAGTCGGGCTTCTCCCACATCCTCCCAGTGCCAACTTGAGCCCACGACGCATTTGCCAGCACTCGCTGACTGACACCTGGAGACTTTCAGCAACACTGGGCCTTTCTAGGATCCCACTTCGTTGGACGGGGGGTGTTCTGCGTGCCACGAGGAGCAGCACCCGCTTAATGACTTAGTCAGGCCGAGGGGACCTTGCCTCGTCCAAATGCCTCAGAGTCGTACCGGCTTTTCTGTACTTTCTGTCAGGCTGCACCTGCAGTGTACCTTGCGTCACAATAGTGAGATGACAGGTTAAGGGTTGCCAGGATGCACTTTAGGCTCAGGGATTCTCTCAGTGCCGTTCGGAGGGCCTCCACAGAGGGAGAGCCACGCTGAATGTAATACTGGCCAAAACTTTGTCCCGGGGCTGCCTTACAGCTGTAGACATCAAGCTCTGCAAGCGAGAAGCAGTTCACTGCCCTTCGCTCTGCGTAGCAAGAGCTGACCCCAGCAGTCTGTCCTGTGTTGTGTGGCTCGGAAAACAAAACGGGGACTCCCAGCGCACATGCTCTCCCTCAGAAGGAATTCACACGCGACTCTCTTAGGCCTATGCAAAGCCGCAGAGGAGTTAAAGCACTCTATGGAGTCAGGGTTCATGGAGGTGGCTGCCCACCCAACTTGGCTGATAGGAAGCGCTCGCGCTTCCCTTGAGGCTAGGGGTCACTTTGACTTCACACTTTAGCTAGGGCAAGCGTGGGATGAGCTCCCAGCAAGGCACTGGAGACCACCTGGATTCGTAGGAGAAAACTCACTGTCTTCACTGAGGCACTCCTGGAGGTGACTAGAAGACGGGTAAGGGCAGTGTCTTTCAGTCAGCCTTGAGGCCGCCACTATCGACCTTTCAAATGGGGAAAAGACTGCCCTCTGCCAGGCTTCTCAATTACCAACTGGATCACCCAGCACATACACCTATCTTCTCTGACAATCCAAGGGAGACCCGTGGAACACAGTTCGGCCTTCTGCGATGAAACTTTTGGATGCAGTGTGTGCTGCATGTGGTGAACGGCACAAACCCCGAACTGCCCTCAGCAGGCCTACCTGGGTGACTTTGGATGTTCCCAATGCCTAGCAATGCTCGGGGTTACTCTCTGCATTACTTCGGGCTGGACCTAAAGTCCAGTTTCCGCATCACTTAGAGAGACATCGAGCAGGAGTCCCCAAACCGAATTGGAGCCCCGGTGGTTTCTTTCAGGGCCGCTTAGTTTTCCTCAACGTGGCAGACCCGCAGGGAACGAAACCCTGCCAAGAACCGCGTTCCTGAGGCTGTTTCAAAGCTGTGGAACGCTCGCCTCAGAGAACACCTTAGTTCCAGGCCCTTCCAACTGCATAGGGAGGGATGTGCCCAGAGCTGTGTATCCCTTGCTTGTGCTCAGAAGGCTTTGGGTACGCAGTGTACTTCCTTGGAAAGAAGTGCCCACGTGAGAGTCTTGAGCGCTGTGAGGCATACTAAAGCTAAAGCCGTCCACTGACTAAGACCTCCTGGAAACCGGGGCGCCCCTATCTCTGGGAATGGGAAAATGTGCACCTTACCTCGAGACTAGAGGTCACATTTAGTGGGCACCTTAGCTACAGTATGCTCCTGGGGGTGAGCTCCCCGGAAGGAATCGCAAGCACCTGGTTTCTTTTGGAAAAACTCACTGCTCCTCAGAGGAATCTGTGGAGTGAATAGTAGCAGGCGGCTTGGAAGCTGCAACGAAGTGGCTTTCCAAAGGGGGAAAGTCGGGCTTCTCCCACATTCTCCCAGTGCCAACTTGAGCCCACGACGCATTTGCCAGCACTCTCTGACTGACACCTGGAGACTTTCAGCAACACTGGGCCTTTCTAGGATCCCACTTCGTTGGACGGGCGGTGTTCTGCGTGCCACGAGGAGCAGCACCCGCTTAATGACTTAGTCAGGCCGAGGGGACCTTGCCTCGTCCAAATGCCTCAGAGTCGTACCGGCTTTTCTGTACTTTCTGTCAGGCTGCACCTGCAGTGTACCTTGCGTCACAATAGTGAGATGACAGGTTAAGGGTTGCCAGGATGCACTTTAGGCTCAGGGATTCTCTCAGTGCCGTTCGGAGGGCCTCCACAGAGGGAGAGCCACGCTGAATGTAATACTGGCCAAAACTTTGTCCCGGGGCTGCCTTACAGCTGTAGACATCAAGCTCTGCAAGCGAGAAGCAGTTCACTGCCCTTCGCTCTGCGTAGCAAGAGCTGACCCCAGCAGTCTGTCCTGTGTTGTGTGGCTCGGAAAACAAAACAGGGACTCCCAGCGCACATGCTCTCCCTCAGAAGGAATTCACACGCGACTCTCTTAGGCCTACGCAAAGCCGCAGAGGAGTTAAAGCATCCTATGGAGTCAGGGTTCATGGAGGTGGCTGCCCACCCAACTTGGCTGATAGGAAGCGCTCGCGCTTCCCTTGAGGCTAGGGGTCACTTTGACTTCACACTTTAGCTAGGGCAAGCGTGGGATGAGCTCCCAGCAAGGCACTGGAGACCACCTGGATTCGTAGGAGAAAACTCACTGTCTTCACTGAGGCACTCCTGGAGGTGACTAGAAGACGGGTAAGGGCAGTGTCTTTCAGTCAGCCTTGAGGCCGCCACTATCGACCTTTCAAATGGGGAAAAGACTGCCCTCTGCCAGGCTTCTCAATTACCAACTGGATCACCCAGCACATACACCTATCTTCTCTGACAATCCAAGGGAGACCCGTGGAACACAGTTCGGCCTTCTGCGATGAAACTTTTGGATGCAGTGTGTGCTGCATGTGGTGAATGGCACAAACCCCGAACTGCCCTCAGCAGGCCTACCTGGGTGACTTTGGATGTTCCCAATGCCTAGCAATGCTCGGGGTTACTCTCTGCATTACTTCGGGCTGGACCTAAAGTCCAGTTTCCGCATCACTTAGAGAGACGTCGAGCAGGAGTCCCCGAAACCGAATTGGAGCCCCGGTGGTTTCTTTCAGGGCCGCTTAGTTTTCCTCAACGTGGCAGACCCGCAGGGAATGAAACCCTGCCAAGAACCACGTGCCTGAGGCTGTTTCAAAGCTGTGGAACGCTCGCCTCAGAGAACACCTTAGTTCCCGGCGCTTCCAACTGCATAGGGAGGGATGTGCCCAGAGCTGTGTATCCCTTGCTTGTGCTCAGAAGGCTTTGGGTACGCAGTGTACTTCCTTGGAAAGAAGTGCCCACGTGAGAGTCTTGAGCGCTGTGAGGCATACTAAAGCTAAAGCCGTCCACTGACTAAGACCTCCTGGAAACCGGGGCGCCCCTATCTCTGGGAATGGGAAAATGTGCACCTTACCTCGAGACTAGAGGTCACATTTAGTGGGCACCTTAGCTACAGTATGCTCCTGGGGGTGAGCTCCCCGGAAGGAATCGCAAGCACCTGGTTTCTTTTGGAAAAACTCACTGCTCCTCAGAGGAATCTGTGGAGTGAATAGTAGCAGGCGGCTTGGAAGCTGCAACGAAGTGGCTTTCCAAAGGGGGAAAGTCGGGCTTCTCCCACATTCTCCCAGTGCCAACTTGAGCCCACGACGCATTTGCCAGCACTCGCTGACTGACACCTGGAGACTTTCAGCAACACTGGGCCTTTCTAGGATCTCACTTCGTTGGACGGGGGGTGTTTTGCGTGCCACGAGGAGCAGCACCCGCTTAATGACTTAGTCAGCCCGAGGGGACCTTGCATCGTACAAATGCCTCAGAGTCGTACCGGCTTTTCTGTACTTTCTGTCAGGCTGCACCTGCAGTGTACCTTGCGTCACAATAGTGAGATGACAGGTTAAGAGTTGCCAGGATGCACTTTAGGCTCAGGGATTCTTTCAGTGCCGTTCGGGGGTCCTCCACAGAGGGAGAGCCACGCTGAATGTAATACTGGCCAAAACTTTGTCCCGGGGCTGCCTTACAGCTGTAGACATCAAGCTCTGCAAGCGAGAAGCAGTTCACTGCCCTTCGCTCTGCGTAGCAAGAGCTGACCCCAGCAGTCTGTCCTGTGTTGTGTGGCTCGGAAAACAAAACGGGGACTCCCAGCGCACATGCTCTCCCTCAGAAGGAATTCACACGCGACTCTCTTAGGCCTACGCAAAGCCGCAGAGGAGTTAAAGCACTCTATGGAGTCAGGGTTCATGGAGGTGGCTGCCCACCCAACTTGGCTGATAGGAAGCGCTCGCGCTTCCCTTGAGGCTAGGGGTCACTTTGACTTCACACTTTAGCTAGGGCAAGCGTGGGATGAGCTCCCAGCAAGGCACTGGAGACCACCTGGATTCGTAGGAGAAAACTCACTGTCTTCACTGAGGCACTCCTGGAGGTGACTAGAAGACGGGTAAGGGCAGTGTCTTTCAGTCAGCCTTGAGGCCGCCACTATCGACCTTTCAAATGGGGAAAAGACTGCCCTCTGCCAGGCTTCTCAATTACCAACTGGATCACCCAGCACATACACCTATCTTCTCTGACAATCCAAGGGAGACCCGTGGAACACAGTTCGGCCTTCTGCGATGAAACTTTTGGATGCAGTGTGTGCTGCATGTGGTGAACGGCACAAAACCCGAACTGCCCTCAGCAGGCCTACCTGGGTGACTTTGGATGTTCCCAATGCCTAGCAATGCTCGAGGTTACTCTCTGCATTACTTCGGGCTGGACCTAAAGTCCAGTTTCCGCATCACCTAGAGAGACGTCGAGCAGGAGTCCCCAAACCGAATTGGAGCCCCGGTGGTTTCTTTCAGGGCCGCTTAGTTTTCCTCAACGTGGCAGACCCGCAGGGAACGAAACCCTGCCAAGAACCGCGTTCCTGAGGCTGTTTCAAAGCTGTGGAACGCTCGCCTCAGAGAACACCTTAGTTCCAGGCCCTTCCAACTGCATAGGGAGGGATGTGCCCAGAGCTGTGTATCCCTTGCTTGTGCTCAGAAGGCTTTGGGTACGCAGTGTACTTCCTTGGAAAGAAGTGCCCACGTGAGAGTCTTGAGCGCTGTGAGGCATACTAAAGCTAAAGCCGTCCACTGACTAAGACCTCCTGGAAACCGGGGCGCCCCTATCTCTGGGAATGGGAAAATGTGCACCTTACCTCGAGACTAGAGGTCACATTTAGTGGGCACCTTAGCTACAGTATGCTCCTGGGGGTGAGCTCCCCGGAAGGAATCGCAAGCACCTGGTTTCTTTTGGAAAAACTCACTGCTCCTCAGAGGAATCTGTGGAGTGAATAGTAGCAGGCGGCTTGGAAGCTGCAACGAAGTGGCTTTCCAAAGGGGGAAAGTCGGGCTTCTCCCACATTCTCCCAGTGCCAACTTGAGCCCACGACGCATTTGCCAGCACTCGCTGACTGACACCTGGAGACTTTCAGCAACACTGGGCCTTTCTAGGATCCCACTTCGTTGGACGGGGGGTGTTCTGCGTGCCACGAGGAGCAGCACCCGCTTAATGACTTAGTCAGGCCGAGGGGACCTTGCCTCGTCCAAATGCCTCAGAGTCGTACCGGCTTTTCTGTACTTTCTGTCAGGCTGCACCTGCAGTGTACCTTGCGTCACAATAGTGAGATGACAGGTTAAGGGTTGCCAGGATGCACTTTAGGCTCAGGGATTCTCTCAGTGCCGTTCGGAGGGCCTCCACAGAGGGAGAGCCACGCTGAATGTAATACTGGCCAAAACTTTGTCCCGGGGCTGCCTTACAGCTGTAGACATCAAGCTCTGCAAGCGAGAAGCAGTTCACTGCCCTTCGCTCTGCGTAGCAAGAGCTGACCCCAGCAGTCTGTCCTGTGTTGTGTGGCTCGGAAAACAAAACGGGGACTCCCAGCGCACATGCTCTCCCTCAGAAGGAATTCACACGCGACTCTCTTAGGCCTATGCAAAGCTGCAGAGGAGTTAAAGCACTCTATGGAGTCAGGGTTCATGGAGGTGGCGGCCCACCCAACTTGGCTGATAGGAAGCGCTCGCGCTTCCCTTGAGGCTAGGGGTCACTTTGACTTCACACTTTAGCTAGGGCAAGCGTGGGATGAGCTCCCAGCAAGGCACTGGAGACCACCTGGTTTCGTAGGAGAAAACTCACTGTCTTCACTGAGGCACTCCTGGAGGTGACTAGAAGACGGGTAAGGGCAGTGTCTTTCAGTCAGCCTTGAGGCCGCCACTATCGACCTTTCAAATGGGGAAAAGACTGCCCTCTGCCAGGCTTCTCAATTACCAACTGGATCACCCAGCACATACACCTATCTTCTCTGACAATCCAAGGGAGACCCGTGGAACACAGTTCGGCCTTCTGCGATGAAACTTTTGGATGCAGTGTGTGCTGCATGTGGTGAACGGCACAAACCCCGAACTGCCCTCAGCAGGCCTACCTGGGTGACTTTGGATGTTCCCAATGCCTAGCAATGCTCGGGGTTACTCTCTGCATTACTTCGGGCTGGACCTAAAGTCCAGTTTCCGCATCACTTAGAGAGACATCGAGCAGGAGTCCCCAAACCGAATTGGAGCCCCGGTGGTTTCTTTCAGGGCCGCTTAGTTTTCCTCAACGTGGCAGACCCGCAGGGAACGAAACCCTGCCAAGAACCGCGTTCCTGAGGCTGTTTCAAAGCTGTGGAACGCTCGCCTCAGAGAACACCTTAGTTCCAGGCCCTTCCAACTGCATAGGGAGGGATGTGCCCAGAGCTGTGTATCCCTTGCTTGTGCTCAGAAGGCTTTGGGTACGCAGTGTACTTCCTTGGAAAGAAGTGCCCACGTGAGAGTCTTGAGCGCTGTGAGGCATACTAAAGCTAAAGCCGTCCACTGACTAAGACCTCCTGGAAACCGGGGCGCCCCTATCTCTGGGAATGGGAAAATGTGCACCTTACCTCGAGACTAGAGGTCACATTTAGTGGGCACCTTAGCTACAGTATGCTCCTGGGGGTGAGCTCCCCGGAAGGAATCGCAAGCACCTGGTTTCTTTTGGAAAAACTCACTGCTCCTCAGAGGAATCTGTGGAGTGAATAGTAGCAGGCGGCTTGGAAGCTGCAACGAAGTGGCTTTCCAAAGGGGGAAAGTCGGGCTTCTCCCACATTCTCCCAGTGCCAACTTGAGCCCACGACGCATTTGCCAGCACTCGCTGACTGACACCTGGAGACTTTCAGCAACACTGGGCCTTTCTAGGATCCCACTTCGTTGGACGGGGGGTGTTCTGCGTGCCACGAGGAGCAGCACCCGCTTAATGACTTAGTCAGGCCGAGGGGACCTTGCCTCGTCCAAATGCCTCAGAGTCGTACCGGCTTTTCTGTACTTTCTGTCAGGCTGCACCTGCAGTGTACCTTGCGTCACAATAGTGAGATGACAGGTTAAGGGTTGCCAGGATGCACTTTAGGCTCAGGGATTCTCTCAGTGCCGTTCGGAGGGCCTCCACAGAGGGAGAGCCACGCTGAATGTAATACTGGCCAAAACTTTGTCCCGGGGCTGCCTTACAGCTGTAGACATCAAGCTCTGCAAGCGAGAAGCAGTTCACTGCCCTTCGCTCTGCGTAGCAAGAGCTGACCCCAGCAGTCTGTCCTGTGTTGTGTGGCTCGGAAAACAAAACGGGGACTCCCAGCGCACATGCTCTCCCTCAGAAGGAATTCACACGCGACTCTCTTAGGCCTATGCAAAGCCGCAGAGGAGTTAAAGCACTCTATGGAGTCAGGGTTCATGGAGGTGGCTGCCCACCCAACTTGGCTGATAGGAAGCGCTCGCGCTTCCCTTGAGGCTAGGGGTCACTTTGACTTCACACTTTAGCTAGGGCAAGCGTGGGATGAGCTCCCAGCAAGGCACTGGAGACCACCTGGATTCGTAGGAGAAAACTCACTGTCTTCACTGAGGCACTCCTGGAGGTGACTAGAAGACGGGTAAGGGCAGTGTCTTTCAGTCAGCCTTGAGGCCGCCACTATCGACCTTTCAAATGGGGAAAAGACTGCCCTCTGCCAGGCTTCTCAATTACCAACTGGATCACCCAGCACATACACCTATCTTCTCTGACAATCCAAGGGAGACCCGTGGAACACAGTTCGGCCTTCTGCGATGAAACTTTTGGATGCAGTGTGTGCTGCATGTGGTGAACGGCACAAACCCCGAACTGCCCTCAGCAGGCCTACCTGGGTGACTTTGGATGTTCCCAATGCCTAGCAATGCTCGGGGTTACTCTCTGCATTACTTCGGGCTGGACCTAAAGTCCAGTTTCCGCATCACTTAGAGAGACATCGAGCAGGAGTCCCCAAACCGAATTGGAGCCCCGGTGGTTTCTTTCAGGGCCGCTTAGTTTTCCTCAACGTGGCAGACCCGCAGGGAACGAAACCCTGCCAAGAACCGCGTTCCTGAGGCTGTTTCAAAGCTGTGGAACGCTCGCCTCAGAGAACACCTTAGTTCCAGGCCCTTCCAACTGCATAGGGAGGGATGTGCCCAGAGCTGTGTATCCCTTGCTTGTGCTCAGAAGGCTTTGGGTACGCAGTGTACTTCCTTGGAAAGAAGTGCCCACGTGAGAGTCTTGAGCGCTGTGAGGCATACTAAAGCTAAAGCCGTCCACTGACTAAGACCTCCTGGAAACCGGGGCGCCCCTATCTCTGGGAATGGGAAAATGTGCACCTTACCTCGAGACTAGAGGTCACATTTAGTGGGCACCTTAGCTACAGTATGCTCCTGGGGGTGAGCTCCCCGGAAGGAATCGCAAGCACCTGGTTTCTTTTGGAAAAACTCACTGCTCCTCAGAGGAATCTGTGGAGTGAATAGTAGCAGGCGGCTTGGAAGCTGCAACGAAGTGGCTTTCCAAAGGGGGAAAGTCGGGCTTCTCCCACATTCTCCCAGTGCCAACTTGAGCCCACGACGCATTTGCCAGCACTCGCTGACTGACACCTGGAGACTTTCAGCAACACTGGGCCTTTCTAGGATCCCACTTCGTTGGACGGGGTGTGTTCTGCGTGCCACGAGGAGCAGCACCCGCTTAATGACTTAGTCAGGCCGAGGGGACCTTGCCTCGTCCAAATGCCTCAGAGTCGTACCGGCTTTTCTGTACTTTCTGTCAGGCTGCACCTGCAGTGTACCTTGCGTCACAATAGTGAGATGACAGGTTAAGGGTTGCCAGGATGCACTTTAGGCTCAGGGATTCTCTCAGTGCCGTTCGGAGGGCCTCCACAGAGGGAGAGCCACGCTGAATGTAATACTGGCCAAAACTTTGTCCCGGGGCTGCCTTACAGCTGTAGACATCAAGCTCTGCAAGCGAGAAGCAGTTCACTGCCCTTCGCTCTGCGTAGCAAGAGCTGACCCCAGCAGTCTGTCCTGTGTTGTGTGGCTCGGAAAACAAAACGGGGACTCCCAGCGCACATGCTCTCCCTCAGAAGGAATTCACACGCGACTCTCTTAGGCCTATGCAAAGCCGCAGAGGAGTTAAAGCACTCTATGGAGTCAGGGTTCATGGAGGTGGCTGCCCACCCAACTTGGCTGATAGGAAGCGCTCGCGCTTCCCTTGAGGCTAGGGGTCACTTTGACTTCACACTTTAGCTAGGGCAAGCGTGGGATGAGCTCCCAGCAAGGCACTGGAGACCACCTGGATTCGTAGGAGAAAACTCACTGTCTTCACTGAGGCACTCCTGGAGGTGACTAGAAGACGGGTAAGGGCAGTGTCTTTCAGTCAGCCTTGAGGCCGCCACTATCGACCTTTCAAATGGGGAAAAGACTGCCCTCTGCCAGGCTTCTCAATTACCAACTGGATCACCCAGCACATACACCTATCTTCTCTGACAATCCAAGGGAGACCCGTGGAACACAGTTCGGCCTTCTGCGATGAAACTTTTGGATGCAGTGTGTGCTGCATGTGGTGAACGGCACAAACCCCGAACTGCCCTCAGCAGGCCTACCTGGGTGACTTTGGATGTTCCCAATGCCTAGCAATGCTCGGGGTTACTCTCTGCATTACTTCGGGCTGGACCTAAAGTCCAGTTTCCGCATCACTTAGAGAGACATCGAGCAGGAGTCCCCAAACCGAATTGGAGCCCCGGTGGTTTCTTTCAGGGCCGCTTAGTTTTCCTCAACGTGGCAGACCCGCAGGGAATGAAACCCTGCCAAGAACCGCGTTCCTGAGGCTGTTTCAAAGCTTTGGAACGCTCACCTCAGAGAACACCTTAGTTCCAGGCCCTTCCAACTGCATAGGGAGGGATGTGCCCAGAGCTGTGTATCCCTTGCTTGTGCTCAGAAGGCTTTGGGTACGCAGTGTACTTCCTTGGAAAGAAGTGCCCACGTGAGAGTCTTGAGCGCTGTGAGGCATACTAAAGCTAAAGCCGTCCACTGACTAAGACCTCCTGGAAACCGGGGCGCCCCTATCTCTGGGAATGGGAAAATGTGCACCTTACCTCGAGACTAGAGGTCACATTTAGTGGGCACCTTAGCTACAGTATGCTCCTGGGGGTGAGCTCCCCGGAAGGAATCGCAAGCACCTGGTTTCTTTTGGAAAAACTCACTGCTCCTCAGAGGAATCTGTGGAGTGAATAGTAGCAGGCGGCTTGGAAGCTGCAACGAAGTGGCTTTCCAAAGGGGGAAAGTCGGGCTTCTCCCACATTCTCCCAGTGCCAACTTGAGCCCACGACGCATTTGCCAGCACTCGCTGACTGACACCTGGAGACTTTCAGCAACACTGGGCCTTTCTAGGATCCCACTTCGTTGGACGGGGGGTGTTCTGCGTGCCACGAGGAGCAGCACCCGCTTAATGACTTAGTCAGGCCGAGGGGACCTTGCCTCGTCCAAATGCCTCAGAGTCGTACCGGCTTTTCTGTACTTTCTGTCAGGCTGCACCTGCAGTGTACCTTGCGTCACAATAGTGAGATGACAGGTTAAGGGTTGCCAGGATGCACTTTAGGCTCAGGGATTCTCTCAGTGCCGTTCGGAGGGCCTCCACAGAGGGAGAGCCACGCTGAATGTAATACTGGCCAAAACTTTGTCCCGGGGCTGCCTTACAGCTGTAGACATCAAGCTCTGCAAGCGAGAAGCAGTTCACTGCCCTTCGCTCTGCGTAGCAAGAGCTGACCCCAGCAGTCTGTCCTGTGTTGTGTGGCTCGGAAAACAAAACGGGGACTCCCAGCGCACATGCTCTCCCTCAGAAGGAATTCACACGCGACTCTCTTAGGCCTACGCAAAGCCGCAGAGGAGTTAAAGCACTCTATGGAGTCAGGGTTCATGGAGGTGGCTGCCCACCCAACTTGGCTGATAGGAAGCGCTCGCGCTTCCCTTGAGGCTAGGGGTCACTTTGACTTCACACTTTAGCTAGGGCAAGCGTGGGATGAGCTCCCAGCAAGGCACTGGAGACCACCTGGATTCGTAGGAGAAAACTCACTGTCTTCACTGAGGCACTCCTGGAGGTGACTAGAAGACGGGTAAGGGCAGTGTCTTTCAGTCAGCCTTGAGGCCGCCACTATCGACCTTTCAAATGGGGAAAAGACTGCCCTCTGCCAGGCTTCTCAATTACCAACTGGATCACCCAGCACATACACCTATCTTCTCTGACAATCCAAGGGAGACCCGTGGAACACAGTTCGGCCTTCTGCGATGAAACTTTTGGATGCAGTGTGTGCTGCATGTGGTGAACGGCACAAACCCCGAACTGCCCTCAGCAGGCCTACCTGGGTGACTTTGGATGTTCCCAATGCCTAGCAATGCTCGGGGTTACTCTCTGCATTACTTCGGGCTGGACCTAAAGTCCAGTTTCCGCATCACTTAGAGAGACATCGAGCAGGAGTCCCCAAACCGAATTGGAGCCCCGGTGGTTTCTTTCAGGGCCGCTTAGTTTTCCTCAACGTGGCAGACCCGCAGGGAACGAAACCCTGCCAAGAACCGCGTTCCTGAGGCTGTTTCAAAGCTGTGGAACGCTCGCCTCAGAGAACACCTTAGTTCCAGGCCCTTCCAACTGCATAGGGAGGGATGTGCCCAGAGCTGTGTATCCCTTGCTTGTGCTCAGAAGGCTTTGGGTACGCAGTGTACTTCCTTGGAAAGAAGTGCCCACGTGAGAGTCTTGAGCACTGTGAGGCATACTAAAGCTAAAGCCGTCCACTGACTAAGACCTCCTGGAAACCGGGGCGCCCCTATCTCTGGGAATGGGAAAATGTGCACCTTACCTCGAGACTAGAGGTCACATTTAGTGGGCACCTTAGCTACAGTATGCTCCTGGGGGTGAGCTCCCCGGAAGGAATCGCAAGCACCTGGTTTCTTTTGGAAAAACTCACTGCTCCTCAGAGGAATCTGTGGAGTGAATAGTAGCAGGCGGCTTGGAAGCTGCAACGAAGTGGCTTTCCAAAGGGGGAAAGTCGGGCTTCTCCCACATTCTCCCAGTGCCAACTTGAGCCCACGACGCATTTGCCAGCACTCGCTGACTGACACCTGGAGACTTTCAGCAACACTGGGCCTTTCTAGGATCCCACTTCGTTGGACAGGGGGTGTTCTGCGTGCCACGAGGAGCAGCACCCGCTTAATGACTTAGTCAGGCCGAGGGGACCTTGCCTCGTCCAAATGCCTCAGAGTCGTACCGGCTTTTCTGTACTTTCTGTCAGGCTGCACCTGCAGTGTACCTTGCGTCACAATAGTGAGATGACAGGTTAAGGGTTGCCAGGATGCACTTTAGGCTCAGGGATTCTCTCAGTGCCGTTCGGAGGGCCTCCACAGAGGGAGAGCCACGCTGAATGTAATACTGGCCAAAACTTTGTCCCGGGGCTGCCTTACAGCTGTAGACATCAAGCTCTGCAAGCGAGAAGCAGTTCACTGCCCTTCGCTCTGCGTAGCAAGAGCTGACCCCAGCAGTCTGTCCTGTGTTGTGTGGCTCGGAAAACAAAACGGGGACTCACAGCGCACATGCTCTCCCTCAGAAGGAATTCACACGCGACTCTCTTAGGCCTACGCAAAGCCGCAGAGGAGTTAAAGCACTCTATGGAGTCAGGGTTCATGGAGGTGGCTGCCCACCCAACTTGGCTGATAGGAAGCGCTCGCGCTTCCCTTGAGGCTAGGGGTCACTTTGACTTCACACTTTAGCTAGGGCAAGCGTGGGATGAGCTCCCAGCAAGGCACTGGAGACCACCTGGATTCGTAGGAGAAAACTCACTGTCTTCACTGAGGCACTCCTGGAGGTGACTAGAAGACGGGTAAGGGCAGTGTCTTTCAGTCAGCCTTGAGGCCGCCACTATCGACCTTTCAAATGGGGAAAAGACTGCCCTCTGCCAGGCTTCTCAATTACCAACTGGATCACCCAGCACATACACCTATCTTCTCTGACAATCCAAGGGAGACCCGTGGAACACAGTTCGGCCTTCTGCGATGAAACTTTTGGATGCAGTGTGTGCTGCATGTGGTGAATGGCACAAACCCCGAACTGCCCTCAGCAGGCCTACCTGGGTGACTTTGGATGTTCCCAATGCCTAGCAATGCTTGGGGTTACTCTCTGCATTACTTCCGGCTGGACCTAAAGTCCAGTTTCCGCATCACTTAGAGAGACGTCGAGCAGGAGTCCCCAAACCGAATTGGAGCCCCGGTGGTTTCTTTCAGGGCCGCTTAGTTTTCCTCAACGTGGCAGACCCGCAGGGAACGAAACCCTGCCAAGAACCGCGTTCCTGGGGCTGTTTCAAAGCTGTGGAACGCTCGCCTCAGAGAACACCTTAGTTCCCGGCCCTTCCAACTGCATAGGGAGGGATGTGCCCAGAGCTGTGTATCCCTTGCTTGTGCTCAGAAGGCTTTGGGTACGCAGTGTACTTCCTTGGAAAGAAGTGCCCACGTGAGAGTCTTGAGCACTGTGAGGCATACTAAAGCTAAAGCCGTCCACTGACTAAGACCTCCTGGAAACCGGGGCGCCCCTATCTCTGGGAATGGGAAAATGTGCACCTTACCTCAAGACTAGAGGTCACATTTAGTGGGCACCTTAGCTACTGTATGCTCCTGGGGGTGAGCTCCCCGGAAGGAATCGCAAGCACCTGGTTTCTTTTGGAAAAACTCACTGCTCCTCAGAGGAATCTGTGGAGTGAATAGTAGCAGGCGGCTTGGAAGCTGCAACGAAGTGGCTTTCCAAAGGGGGAAAGTCGGGCTTCTCCCACATTCTCCCAGTGCCAACTTGAGCCCACGACGCATTTGCCAGCACTCGCTGACTGACACCTGGAGACTTTCAGCAACACTGGGCCTTTCTAGGATCCCACTTCGTTGGACGGGGGGTGTTCTGCGTGCCACGAGGAGCAGCACCCACTTAATGACTTAGTCAGGCCGAGGGGACCTTGCATCGTCCAAATGCCTCAGAGTCGTACCGGCTTTTCTGTACTTTCTGTCAGGCTGCACCTGCAGTGTACCTTGCGTCACAATAGTGAGATGACAGGTTAAGGGTTGCCAGGATGCACTTTAGGCTCAGGGATTCTCTCAGTGCCGTTCGGAGGGCCTCCACAGAGGGAGAGCCACGCTGAATGTAATACTGGCCAAAACTTTGTCCCGGGGCTGCCTTACAGCTGTAGACATCAAGCTCTGCAAGCGAGAAGCAGTTCACTGCCCTTCGCTCTGCGTAGCAAGAGCTGACCCCAGCAGTCTGTCCTGTGTTGTGTGGCTCGGAAAACAAAACGGGGACTCCCAGCGCACATGCTCTCCCTCAGAAGGAATTCACACGCGACTCTCTTAGGCCTATGCAAAGCCGCAGAGGAGTTAAAGCACTCTATGGAGTCAGGGTTCATGGAGGTGGCTGCCCACCCAACTTGGCTGATAGGAAGCGCTCGCGCTTCCCTTGAGGCTAGGGGTCACTTTGACTTCACACTTTAGCTAGGGCAAGCGTGGGATGAGCTCCCAGCAAGGCACTGGAGACCACCTGGATTCGTAGGAGAAAACTCACTGTCTTCACTGAGGCACTCCTGGAGGTGACTAGAAGACGGGTAAGGGCAGTGTCTTTCAGTCAGCCTTGAGGCCGCCACTATCGACCTTTCAAATGGGGAAAAGACTGCCCTCTGCCAGGCTTCTCAATTACCAACTGGATCACCCAGCACATACACCTATCTTCTCTGACAATCCAAGGGAGACCCGTGGAACACAGTTCGGCCTTCTGCGATGAAACTTTTGGATGCAGTGTGTGCTGCATGTGGTGAACGGCACAAACCCCGAACTGCCCTCAGCAGGCCTACCTGGGTGACTTTGGATGTTCCCAATGCCTAGCAATGCTCGGGGTTACTCTCTGCATTACTTCGGGCTGGACCTAAAGTCCAGTTTCCGCATCACTTAGAGAGACATCGAGCAGGAGTCCCCAAACCGAATTGGAGCCCCGGTGGTTTCTTTCAGGGCCGCTTAGTTTTCCTCAACGTGGCAGACCCGCAGGGAACGAAACCCTGCCAAGAACCGCGTTCCTGAGGCTGTTTCAAAGCTGTGGAACGCTCGCCTCAGAGAACACCTTAGTTCCAGGCCCTTCCAACTGCATAGGGAGGGATGTGCCCAGAGCTGTGTATCCCTTGCTTGTGCTCAGAAGGCTTTGGGTACGCAGTGTACTTCCTTGGAAAGAAGTGCCCACGTGAGAGTCTTGAGCGCTGTGAGGCATACTAAAGCTAAAGCCGTCCACTGACTAAGACCTCCTGGAAACCGGGGCGCCCCTATCTCTGGGAATGGGAAAATGTGCACCTTACCTCGAGACTAGAGGTCACATTTAGTGGGCACCTTAGCTACAGTATGCTCCTGGGGGTGAGCTCCCCGGAAGGAATCGCAAGCACCTGGTTTCTTTTGGAAAAACTCACTGCTCCTCAGAGGAATCTGTGGAGTGAATAGTAGCAGGCGGCTTGGAAGCTGCAACGAAGTGGCTTTCCAAAGGGGGAAAGTCGGGCTTCTCCCACATTCTCCCAGTGCCAACTTGAGCCCACGACGCATTTGCCAGCACTCGCTGACTGACACCTGGAGACTTTCAGCAACACTGGGCCTTTCTAGGATCCCACTTCGTTGGACGGGGGGTGTTCTGCGTGCCACGAGGAGCAGCACCCGCTTAATGACTTAGTCAGGCCGAGGGGACCTTGCCTCGTCCAAATGCCTCAGAGTCGTACCGGCTTTTCTGTACTTTCTGTCAGGCTGCACCTGCAGTGTACCTTGCGTCACAATAGTGAGATGACAGGTTAAGGGTTGCCAGGATGCACTTTAGGCTCAGGGATTCTCTCAGTGCCGTTCGGAGGGCCTCCACAGAGGGAGAGCCACGCTGAATGTAATACTGGCCAAAACTTTGTCCCGGGGCTGCCTTACAGCTGTAGACATCAAGCTCTGCAAGCGAGAAGCAGTTCACTGCCCTTCGCTCTGCATAGCAAGAGCTGACCCCAGCAGTCTGTCCTGTGTTGTGTGGCTCGGAAAACAAAACGGGGACTCCCAGCGCACATGCTCTCCCTCAGAAGGAATTCACACGCGACTCTCTTAGGCCTATGCAAAGCCGCAGAGGAGTTAAAGCACTCTATGGAGTCAGGGTTCATGGAGGTGGCTGCCCACCCAACTTGGCTGATAGGAAGCGCTCGCGCTTCCCTTGAGGCTAGGGGTCACTTTGACTTCACACTTTAGCTAGGGCAAGCGTGGGATGAGCTCCCAGCAAGGCACTGGAGACCACCTGGATTCGTAGGAGAAAACTCACTGTCTTCACTGAGGCACTCCTGGAGGTGACTAGAAGACGGGTAAGGGCAGTGTCTTTCAGTCAGCCTTGAGGCCGCCACTATCGACCTTTCAAATGGGGAAAAGACTGCCCTCTGCCAGGCTTCTCAATTACCAACTGGATCACCCAGCACATACACCTATCTTCTCTGACAATCCAAGGGAGACCCGTGGAACACAGTTCGGCCTTCTGCGATGAAACTTTTGGATGCAGTGTGTGCTGCATGTGGTGAACGGCACAAACCCCGAACTGCCCTCAGCAGGCCTACCTGGGTGACTTTGGATGTTCCCAATGCCTAGCAATGCTCGGGGTTACTCTCTGCATTACTTCGGGCTGGACCTAAAGTCCAGTTTCCGCATCACTTAGAGAGACATCGAGCAGGAGTCCCCAAACCGAATTGGAGCCCCGGTGGTTTCTTTCAGGGCCGCTTAGTTTTCCTCAACGTGGCAGACCCGCAGGGAACGAAACCCTGCCAAGAACCGCGTTCCTGAGGCTGTTTCAAAGCTGTGGAACGCTCGCCTCAGAGAACACCTTAGTTCCAGGCCCTTCCAACTGCATAGGGAGGGATGTGCCCAGAGCTGTGTATCCCTTGCTTGTGCTCAGAAGGCTTTGTGTACGCAGTGTACTTCCTTGGAAAGAAGTGCCCACGTGAGAGTCTTGAGCGCTGTGAGGCATACTAAAGCTAAAGCCGTCCACTGACTAAGACCTCCTGGAAACCGGGGCGCCCCTATCTCTGGGAATGGGAAAATGTGCACCTTACCTCGAGACTAGAGGTCACATTTAGTGGGCACCTTAGCTACAGTATGCTCCTGGGGGTGAGCTCCCCGGAAGGAATCGCAAGCACCTGGTTTCTTTTGGAAAAACTCACTGCTCCTCAGAGGAATCTGTGGAGTGAATAGTAGCAGGCGGCTTGGAAGCTGCAACGAAGTGGCTTTCCAAAGGGGGAAAGTCGGGCTTCTCCCACATTCTCCCAGTGCCAACTTGAGCCCACGACGCATTTGCCAGCACTCGCTGACTGACACCTGGAGACTTTCAGCAACACTGGGCCTTTCTAGGATCCCACTTCGTTGGACGGGGGGTGTTCTGCGTGCCACGAGGAGCAGCACCCGCTTAATGACTTAGTCAGGCCGAGGGGACCTTGCCTCGTCCAAATGCCTCAGAGTCGTACCGGCTTTTCTGTACTTTCTGTCAGGCTGCACCTGCAGTGTACCTTGCGTCACAATAGTGAGATGACAGGTTAAGGGTTGCCAGGATGCACTTTAGGCTCAGGGATTCTCTCAGTGCCGTTCGGAGGGCCTCCACAGAGGGAGAGCCACGCTGAATGTAATACTGGCCAAAACTTTGTCCCGGGGCTGCCTTACAGCTGTAGACATCAAGCTCTGCAAGCGAGAAGCAGTTCACTGCCCTTCGCTCTGCGTAGCAAGAGCTGACCCCAGCAGTCTGTCCTGTGTTGTGTGGCTCGGAAAACAAAACGGGGACTCCCAGCGCACATGCTCTCCCTCAGAAGGAATTCACACGCGACTCTCTTAGGCCTACGCAAAGCCGCAGAGGAGTTAAAGCACTCTATGGAGTCAGGGTTCATGGAGGTGGCTGCCCACCCAACTTGGCTGATAGGAAGCGCTCGCGCTTCCCTTGAGGCTAGGGGTCACTTTGACTTCACACTTTAGCTAGGGCAAGCGTGGGATGAGCTCCCAGCAAGGCACTGGAGACCACCTGGATTCGTAGGAGAAAACTCACTGTCTTCACTGAGGCACTCCTGGAGGTGACTAGAAGACGGGTAAGGGCAGTGTCTTTCAGTCAGCCTTGAGGCCGCCACTATCGACCTTTCAAATGGGGAAAAGACTGCCCTCTGCCAGGCTTCTCAATTACCAACTGGATCACCCAGCACATACACCTATCTTCTCTGACAATCCAAGGGAGACCCGTGGAACACAGTTCGGCCTTCTGCGATGAAACTTTTGGATGCAGTGTGTGCTGCATGTGGTGAACGGCACAAACCCCGAACTGCCCTCAGCAGGCCTACCTGGGTGACTTTGGATGTTCCCAATGCCTAGCAATGCTCGGGGTTACTCTCTGCATTACTTCGGGCTGGACCTAAAGTCCAGTTTCCGCATCACTTAGAGAGACGTCGAGCAGGAGTCCCCAAACCGAATTGGAGCCCCGGTGGTTTCTTTCAGGGCCGCTTAGTTTTCCTCAACGTGGCAGACCCGCAGGGAACGAAACCCTGCCAAGAACCGCGTTCCTGAGGCTGTTTCAAAGCTGTGGAACGCTCGCCTCAGAGAACACCTTAGTTCCAGGCCCTTCCAACTGCATAGGGAGGGATGTGCCCAGAGCTGTGTATCCCTTGCTTGTGCTCAGAAGGCTTTGGGTACGCAGTGTACTTCCTTGGAAAGAAGTGCCCACGTGAGAGTCTTGAGCGCTGTGAGGCATACTAAAGCTAAAGCCGTCCACTGACTAAGACCTCCTGGAAACCGGGGCGCCCCTATCTCTGGGAATGGGAAAATGTGCACCTTACCTCGAGACTAGAGGTCACATTTAGTGGGCACCTTAGCTACAGTATGCTCCTGGGGGTGAGCTCCCCGGAAGGAATCGCAAGCACCTGGTTTCTTTTGGAAAAACTCACTGCTCCTCAGAGGAATCTGTGGAGTGAATAGTAGCAGGCGGCTTGGAAGCTGCAACGAAGTGGCTTTCCAAAGGGGGAAAGTCGGGCTTCTCCCACATTCTCCCAGTGCCAACTTGAGCCCACGACGCATTTGCCAGCACTCGCTGACTGACACCTGGAGACTTTCAGCAACACTGGGCCTTTCTAGGATCCCACTTCGTTGGACGGGGGGTGTTCTGCGTGCCACGAGGAGCAGCACCCGCTTAATGACTTAGTCAGGCCGAGGGGACCTTGCCTCGTCCAAATGCCTCAGAGTCGTACCGGCTTTTCTGTACTTTCTGTCAGGCTGCACCTGCAGTGTACCTTGCGTCACAATAGTGAGATGACAGGTTAAGGGTTGCCAGGATGCACTTTAGGCTCAGGGATTCTCTCAGTGCCGTTCGGAGGGCCGCCACAGAGGGAGAGCCACGCTGAATGTAATACTGTCCAAAACTTTGTCCCGGGGCTGCCTTACAGCTGTAGACATCAAGCTCTGCAAGCGAGAAGCAGTTCACTGCCCTTCGCTCTGCGTAGCAAGAGCTGACCCCAGCAGTCTGTCCTGTGTTGTGTGGCTCGGAAAACAAAACGGGGACTCCCAGCGCACATGCTCTCCCTCAGAAGGAATTCACACGCGACTCTCTTAGGCCTACGCAAAGCCGCAGAGGAGTTAAAGCACTCTATGGAGTCAGGGTTCATGGAGGTGGCTGCCCACCCAACTTGGCTGATAGGAAGCGCTCGCGCTTCCCTTGAGGCTAGGGGTCACTTTGACTTCACACTTTAGCTAGGGCAAGCGTGGGATGAGCTCCCAGCAAGGCACTGGAGACCACCTGGATTCGTAGGAGAAAACTCACTGTCTTCACTGAGGCACTCCTGGAGGTGACTAGAAGACGGGTAAGGGCAGTGTCTTTCAGTCAACCTTGAGGCCGCCACTATCGACCTTTCAAATGGGGAAAAGACTGCCCTCTGCCAGGCTTCTCAATTACCAACTGGATCACCCAGCACATACACCTATCTTCTCTGACCATCCAAGGGAGACCCTTGGAACACAGTTCGGCCTTCTGCGATGAAACTTTTGGATGCAGTGTGTGCTGCATGTGGTGAACGGCACAAACACCGAACTGCCCTCAGCAGGCCTACCTGGGTGACTTCGGATGTTCCCAATGCCTAGCAATGCTCGGGGTTACTCTCTGCATTACTTCGGGCTGGACCTAAAGTCCAGTTTCCGCATCACCTAGAGAGACGTCGAGCAGGAGTCCCCAAACCGAATTGGAGCCCCGGTGGTTTCTTTCAGGGCCGCTTAGTTTTCCTCAACGTGGCAGACCCGCAGGGAACGAAACCCTGCCAAGAACCGCGTTCCTGGGGCTGTTTCAAAGCTGTGGAACGCTCGCCTCAGAGAACACCTTAGTTCCCGGCCCTTCCAACTGCATAGGGAGGGATGTGCCCAGAGCTGTGTATCCCTTGCTTGTGCTCAGAAGGCTTTGGGTACGCAGTGTACTTCCTTGGAAAGAAGTGCCCACGTGAGAGTCTTGAGCGCTGTGAGGCATACTAAAGCTAAAGCCGTCCACTGACTAAGACCTCCTGGAAACCGGGGCGCCCCTATCTCTGGGAATGGGAAAATGTGCACCTTACCTCGAGACTAGAGGTCACATTTAGTGGGCACCTTAGCTACAGTATGCTC
The DNA here is from genome assembly GCF_964341445.2 of Mesoplodon mirus. Lineage (NCBI taxonomy): Eukaryota > Metazoa > Chordata > Mammalia > Artiodactyla > Ziphiidae > Mesoplodon > Mesoplodon mirus. The sequence goes on along the minus strand of NC_138979.1, from coordinate 90,095,000 downwards.
CTGGGGGTGAGCTCCCCGGAAGGAATCGCAAGCACCTGGTTTCTTTTGGAAAAACTCACTGCTCCTCAGAGGAATCTGTGGAGTGAATAGTAGCAGGCGGCTTGGAAGCTGCAACGGAGTGGCTTTCCAAAGGGGGAAAGTCGGGCTTCTCCCACATTCTCCCAGTGCCAACTTGAGCCCACGACGCATTTGCCAGCACTCTCTGACTGACACCTGGAGACTTTCAGCAACACTGGGCCTTTCTAGGATCCCACTTCGTTGGACGGGGGGTGTTTTGCGTGCCACGAGGAGCAGCACCCGCTTAATGACTTAGTCAGGCCGAGAGGACCTTGCATCGTCCAAATGCCTCAGAGTCGTACCGGCTTTTCTGTACTTTCTGTCAGGCTGCACCTGCAGTGTACCTTGCGTCACAATAGTGAGATGACAGGTTAAGAGTTGCCAGGATGCACTTTAGGCTCAGGGATTCTCTCAGTGCCGTTCGGAGGGCCTCCACAGAGGGAGAGCCACGCTGAATGTAATACTGGCCAAAACTTTGTCCCGGGGCTGCCTTACAGTTGTAGACATCAAGCTCTGCAAGCGAGAAGCAGTTCACTGCCCTTCGCTCTGCGTAGCAAGAGCTGACCCCAGCAGTCTGTCCTGTGTTGTGTGGCTCGGAAAACAAAACGGGGACTCCCAGCGCACATGCTCTCCCTCAGAAGGAATTCACACGCGACTCTCTTAGGCCTACGCAAAGCCGCAGAGGAGTTAAAGCACTCTATGGAGTCAGGGTTCATGGAGGTGGCTGCCCACCCAACTTGGCTGATAGGAAGCGCTCGCGCTTCCCTTGAGGCTAGGGGTCACTTTGACTTCACACTTTAGCTAGGGTAAGCGTGGGATGAGCTCCCAGCAAGGCACTGGAGACCACCTGGATTCGTAGGAGAAAACACACTGTCTTCACTGAGGCACTCCTGGAGGTGACTAGAAGACGGGTAAGGGCAGTGTCTTTCAGTCAGCCTTGAGGCCGCCACTATCGACCTTTCAAATGGGGAAAAGACTGCCCTCTGCCAGGCTTCTGAATTACCAACTGGATCACCCAGCACATACACCTATCTTCTCTGACAATCCAAGGGAGACCCGTGGAACACAGTTCGGCCTTCTGCGATGAAACTTTTGGATGCAGTGTGTGCTGCATGTGGTGAACGGCACAAACCCCGAACTGCCCTCAGCAGGCCTACCTGGGTGACTTTGTATGTTCCCAATGCCTAGCAATGCTCGGGGTTACTCTCTGCATTACTTCGGGCTGGACCTAAAGTCCAGTTTCCGCATCACTTAGAGAGACGTCGAGCAGGAGTCCCCAAACCGAATTGGAGCCCCGGTGGTTTCTTTCAGGGCCGCTTAGTTTTCCTCAACGTGGCAGACCCGCAGGGAACGAAACCCTGCCAAGAACCGCGTTCCTGAGGCTGTTTCAAAGCTGTGGAACGCTCGCCTCAGAGAACACCTTAGTTCCCGGCCCTTCCAACTGCATAGGGAGGGATGTGCCCAGAGCTGTGTATCCCTTGCTTGTGCTCAGAAGGCTTTGGGTACGCAGTGTACTTCCTTGGAAAGAAGTGCCCACGTGAGAGTCTTGAGCGCTGTGAGGCATACTAAAGCTAAAGCCGTCCACTGACTAAGACCTCCTGGAAACCGGGGCGCCCCTATCTCTGGGAATGGGAAAATGTGCACCTTACCTCGAGACTAGAGGTCACATTTAGTGGGCACCTTAGCTACAGTATGCTCCTGGGGGTGAGCTCTCCAGAAGGAATCGCAAGCACCTGGTTTCTTTTGGAAAAACTCAGTGCTCCTCAGAGGAATCTGTGGAGTGAATAGTAGCAGGCGGCTTGGAAGCTGCAACGAAGTGGCTTTCCAAAGGGGGAAAGTCGGGCTTCTCCCACATTCTCCCAGTGCCAACTTGAGCCCACGACGCATTTGCCAGCACTCGCTGACTGACACCTGGAGACTTTCAGCAACACTGGGCCTTTCTAGGATCCCACTTCGTTGGACGGGGGGTGTTCTGCGTGCCACGAGGAGCAGCACCCGCTTAATGACTTAGTCAGGCCGAGGGGACCTTGCCTCGTCCAAATGCCTCAGAGTCGTACCGGCTTTTCTGTACTTTCTGTCAGGCTGCACCTGCAGTGTACCTTGCGTCACAATAGTGAGATGACAGGTTAAGGGTTGCCAGGATGCACTTTAGGCTCAGGGATTCTCTCAGTGCCGTTCGGAGTGCCTCCTCAGAGGGAGAGCCACGCTGAATGTAATACTGGCCAAAACTTTGTCCCGGGGCTGCCTTACAGCTGTAGACATCAAGCTCTGCAAGCGAGAAGCAGTTCACTGCCCTTCGCTCTGCGTAGCAAGAGCTGACCCCAGCAGTCTGTCCTGTGTTGTGTGGCTCGGAAAACAAAACGGGGACTCCCAGCGCACATGCTCTCCCTCAGAAGGAATTCACACGCCACTCTCTTAGGCCTACGCAAAGCCGCAGAGGAGTTAAAGCACTCTATGGAGTCAGGGTTCATGGAGGTGGCTGCCCACCCAACTTGGCTGATAGGAAGCGCTCGCGCTTCCCTTGAGGCTAGGGGTCACTTTGACTTCACACTTTAGCTAGGGCAAGCGTGGGATGAGCTCCCAGCAAGGCACTGGAGACCACCTGGATTCGTAGGAGAAAACTCACTGTCTTCACTGAGGCACTCCTGGAGGTGACTAGAAGACGGGTAAGGGCAGTGTCTTTCAGTCAACCTTGAGGCCGCCACTATCGACCTTTCAAATGGGGAAAAGACTGCCCTCTGCCAGGCTTCTCAATTACCAACTGGATCACCCAGCACATACACCTATCTTCTCTGACCATCCAAGGGAGACCCTTGGAACACAGTTCGGCCTTCTGCGATGAAACTTTTGGATGCAGTGTGTGCTGCATGTGGTGAACGGCACAAACACCGAACTGCCCTCAGCAGGCCTACCTGGGTGACTTCGGATGTTCCCAATGCCTAGCAATGCTCGGGGTTACTCTCTGCATTACTTCGGGCTGGACCTAAAGTCCAGTTTCCGCATCACCTAGAGAGACGTCGAGCAGGAGTCCCCAAACCGAATTGGAGCCCCGGTGGTTTCTTTCAGGGCCGCTTAGTTTTCCTCAACGTGGCAGACCCGCAGGGAACGAAACCCTGCCAAGAACCGCGTTCCTGGGGCTGTTTCAAAGCTGTGGAACGCTCGCCTCAGAGAACACCTTAGTTCCCGGCCCTTCCAACTGCATAGGGAGGGATGTGCCCAGAGCTGTGTATCCCTTGCTTGTGCTCAGAAGGCTTTGGGTACGCAGTGTACTTCCTTGGAAAGAAGTGCCCACGTGAGAGTCTTGAGCGCTGTGAGGCATACTAAAGCTAAAGCCGTCCACTGACTAAGACCTCCTGGAAACCGGGGCGCCCCTATCTCTGGGAATGGGAAAATGTGCACCTTACCTCGAGACTAGAGGTCACATTTAGTGGGCACCTTAGCTACAGTATGCTCCTGGGGGTGAGCTCCCCGGAAGGAATCGCAAGCACCTGGTTTCTTTTGGAAAAACTCACTGCTCCTCAGAGGAATCTGTGGAGTGAATAGTAGTAGGCGGCTTGGAAGCTGCAACGGAGTGGCTTTCCAAAGGGGGAAAGTCGGGCTTCTCCCACATTCTCCCAGTGCCAACTTGAGCCCACGACGCATTTGCCAGCACTCTCTGACTGACACCTGGAGACTTTCAGCAACACTGGGCCTTTCTAGGATCCCACTTCGTTGGACGGGGGGTGTTTTGCGTGCCACGAGGAGCAGCACCCGCTTAATGACTTAGTCAGGCCGAGAGGACCTTGCCTCGTCCAAATGCCTCAGAGTCGTACCGGCTTTTCTGTACTTTCTGTCAGGCTGCACCTGCAGTGTACCTTGCGTCACAATAGTGAGATGACAGGTTAAGAGTTGCCAGGATGCACTTTAGGCTCAGGGATTCTCTCAGTGCCGTTCGGAGGGCCTCCACAGAGGGAGAGCCACGCTGAATGTAATACTGGCCAAAACTTTGTCCCGGGGCTGCCTTACAGTTGTAGACATCAAGCTCTGCAAGCGAGAAGCAGTTCACTGCCCTTCGCTCTGCGTAGCAAGAGCTGACCCCAGCAGTCTGTCCTGTGTTGTGTGGCTCGGAAAACAAAACGGGGACTCCCAGCGCACATGCTCTCCCTCAGAAGGAATTCACACGCGACTCTCTTAGGCCTACGCAAAGCCGCAGAGGAGTTAAAGCACTCTATGGAGTCAGGGTTCATGGAGGTGGCTGCCCACCCAACTTGGCTGATAGGAAGCGCTCGCGCTTCCCTTGAGGCTAGGGGTCACTTTGACTTCACACTTTAGCTAGGGTAAGCGTGGGATGAGCTCCCAGCAAGGCACTGGAGACCACCTGGATTCGTAGGAGAAAACACACTGTCTTCACTGAGGCACTCCTGGAGGTGACTAGAAGACGGGTAAGGGCAGTGTCTTTCAGTCAGCCTTGAGGCCGCCACTATCGACCTTTCAAATGGGGAAAAGACTGCCCTCTGCCAGGCTTCTCAATTACCAACTGGATCACCCAGCACATACACCTATCTTCTCTGACAATCCAAGGGAGACCCGTGGAACACAGTTCGGCCTTCTGCGATGAAACTTTTGGATGCAGTGTGTGCTGCATGTGGTGAACGGCACAAACCCCGAACTGCCCTCAGCAGGCCTACCTGGGTGACTTTGTATGTTCCCAATGCCTAGCAATGCTCGGGGTTACTCTCTGCATTACTTCGGGCTGGACCTAAAGTCCAGTTTCCGCATCACTTAGAGAGACGTCGAGCAGGAGTCCCCAAACCGAATTGGAGCCCCGGTGGTTTCTTTCAGGGCCGCTTAGTTTTCCTCAACGTGGCAGACCCGCAGGGAACGAAACCCTGTCAAGAACCGCGTTCCTGAGGCTGTTTCAAAGCTATGGAACGCTCGCCTCAGAGAACACCTTAGTTCCCGGCCCTTCCAACTGCATAGGGAGGGATGTGCCCAGAGCTGTGTATCCCTTGCTTGTGCTCAGAAGGCTTTGGGTACGCAGTGTACTTCCTTGGAAAGAAGTGCCCACGTGAGAGTCTTGAGCGCTGTGAGGCATACTAAAGCTAAAGCCGTCCACTGACTAAGACCTCCTGGAAACCGGGGCGCCCCTATCTCTGGGAATGGGAAAATGTGCACCTTACCTCGAGACTAGAGGTCACATTTAGTGGGCACCTTAGCTACAGTATGCTCCTGGGGGTGAGCTCTCCAGAAGGAATCGCAAGCACCTGGTTTCTTTTGGAAAAACTCAGTGCTCCTCAGAGGAATCTGTGGAGTGAATAGTAGCAGGCGGCTTGGAAGCTGCAACGAAGTGGCTTTCCAAAGGGGGAAAGTCGGGCTTCTCCCACATTCTCCCAGTGCCAACTTGAGCCCACGACGCATTTGCCAGCACTCGCTGACTGACACCTGGAGACTTTCAGCAACACTGGGCCTTTCTAGGATCCCACTTCGTTGGACGGGGGGTGTTCTGCGTGCCACGAGGAGCAGCACCCGCTTAATGACTTAGTCAGGCCGAGGGGACCTTGCCTCGTCCAAATGCCTCAGAGTCGTACCGGCTTTTCTGTACTTTCTGTCAGGCTGCACCTGCAGTGTACCTTGCGTCACAATAGTGAGATGACAGGTTAAGGGTTGCCAGGATGCACTTTAGGCTCAGGGATTCTCTCAGTGCCGTTCGGAGTGCCTCCTCAGAGGGAGAGCCACGCTGAATGTAATACTGGCCAAAACTTTGTCCCGGGGCTGCCTTACAGCTGTAGACATCAAGCTCTGCAAGCGAGAAGCAGTTCACTGCCCTTCGCTCTGCGTAGCAAGAGCTGACCCCAGCAGTCTGTCCTGTGTTGTGTGGCTCGGAAAACAAAACGGGGACTCCCAGCGCACATGCTCTCCCTCAGAAGGAATTCACACGCCACTCTCTTAGGCCTACGCAAAGCCGCAGAGGAGTTAAAGCACTCTATGGAGTCAGGGTTCATGGAGGTGGCTGCCCACCCAACTTGGCTGATAGGAAGCGCTCGCGCTTCCCTTGAGGCTAGGGGTCACTTTGACTTCACACTTTAGCTAGGGCAAGCGTGGGATGAGCTCCCAGCAAGGCACTGGAGACCACCTGGATTCGTAGGAGAAAACTCACTGTCTTCACTGAGGCACTCCTGGAGGTGACTAGAAGACGGGTAAGGGCAGTGTCTTTCAGTCAGCCTTGAGGCCGCCACTATCGACCTTTCAAATGGGGAAAAGACTGCCCTCTGCCAGGCTTCTCAATTACCAACTGGATCACCCAGCACATACACCTATCTTTTCTGACAATCCAAGGGAGACCCTTGGAACACAGTTCGGCCTTCTGCGATGAAACTTTTGGATGCAGTGTGTGCTGCATGTGGTGAACGGCACAAACCCCGAACTGCCCTCAGCAGGCCTACCTGGGTGACTTTGGATGTTCCCAATGCCTAGCAATGCTCGGGGTTACTCTCTGCATTACTTCGGGCTGGACCTAAAGTCCAGTTTCCGCATCACTTAGAGAGACGTCGAGCAGGAGTCCCCAAACCGAATTGGAGTCCCGGTGGTTTCTTTCAGGGCCGCTTAGTTTTCCTCAACGTGGCAGACCCGCAGGGAACGAAACCCTGCCAAGAACCGCGTTCCTGAGGCTGTTTCAAAGCTGTGGAACACTCGCCTCAGAGAACACCTTAGTTCCCGGCTCTTCCAACTGCATAGGGAGGGATGTGCCCAGAGCTGTGTATCCCTTGCTTGTGCTCAGAAGGCTTTGGGTACGCAGTGTACTTCCTTGGAAAGAAGTGCCCACGTGAGAGTCTTGAGCGCTGTGAGGCATACTAAAGCTAAAGCCGTCCACTGACTAAGACCTCCTGGAAACCGGGGCGCCCCTATCTCTGGGAATGGGAAAATGTGCACCTTACCTCGAGACTAGAGGTCACATTTAGTGGGCACCTTAGCTACAGTATGCTCCTGGGGGTGAGCTCCCCGGAAGGAATCGCAAGCACCTGGTTTCTTTTGGAAAAACTCACTGCTCCTCAGAGGAATCTGTGGAGTGAATAGTAGCAGGCGGCTTGGAAGCTGCAACGAAGTGGCTTTCCAAAGGGGGAAAGTCGGGCTTCTCCCACATTCTCCCAGTGCCAACTTGAGCCCACGACACATTTGCCAGCACTCGCTGACTGACACCTGGTGACTTTCAGCAACACTGGGCCTTTCTAGGATCCCACTTCGTTGGACGGGGGGTGTTCTGCGTGCCACGAGGAGCAGCACCCGCTTAATGACTTAGTCAGGCCGAGGGGACCTTGCCTCGTCCAAATGCCTCAGAGTCGTACCGGCTTTTCTGTACTTTCTGTCAGGCTGCACCTGCAGTGTACCTTGCGTCACAATAGTGAGATGACAGGTTAAGGGTTGCCAGGATGCACTTTAGGCTCAGGGATTCTCTCAGTGCCGTTCGGAGGGCCTCCACAGAGGGAGAGCCATGCTGAATGTAATACTGGCCAAAACTTTGTCCCGGGGCTGCCTTACAGCTGTAGACATCAAGCTCTGCAAGCGAGAAGCAGTTCACTGCCCTTCGCTCTGCGTAGCAAGAGCTGACCCCAGCAGTCTGTCCTGTGTTGTGTGGCTCGGAAAACAAAACGGGGACTCCCAGCGCACATGCTCTCCCTCAGAAGGAATTCACACGCGACTCTCTTAGGCCTACGCAAAGCCGCAGAGGAGTTAAAGCACTCTATGGAGTCAGGGTTCATGGAGGTGGCTGCCCACCCAACTTGGCTGATAGGAAGCGCTCGCGCTTCCCTTGAGGCTAGGGGTCACTTTGACTTCACACTTTAGCTAGGGCAAGCGTGGGATGAGCTCCCAGCAAGGCACTGGAGACCACCTGGATTCGTAGGAGAAAACTCACTGTCTTCACTGAGGCACTCCTGGAGGTGACTAGAAGACGGGTAAGGGCAGTGTCTTTCAGTCAGCCTTGAGGCCGCCACTATCGACCTTTCAAATGGGGAAAAGACTGCCCTCTGCCAGGCTTCTCAATTACCAACTGGATCACCCAGCACATACACCTATCTTCTCTGACAATCCAAGGGAGACCCGTGGAACACAGTTCGGCCTTCTGCGATGAAACTTTTGGATGCAGTGTGTGCTGCATGTGGTGAACGGCACAAACCCCGAACTGCCCTCAGCAGGCCTACCTGGGTGACTTTGGATGTTCCCAATGCCTAGCAATGCTCGGGGTTACTCTCTGCATTACTTCGGGCTGGACCTAAAGTCCAGTTTCCGCATCACTTAGAGAGACGTCGAGCAGGAGTCCCCAAACCGAATTGGAGCCCCGGTGGTTTCTTTCAGGGCCGCTTAGTTTTCCTCAACGTGGCAGACCCGCAGGGAACGAAACCCTGCCAAGAACCGCGTTCCTGAGGCTGTTTCAAAGCTGTGGAACGCTCGCCTCAGAGAACACCTTAGTTCCCGGCCCTTCCAACTGCATAGGGAGGGATGTGCCCAGAGCTGTGTATCCCTTGCTTGTGCTCAGAAGGCTTTGGGTACGCAGTGTACTTCCTTGGAAAGAAGTGCCCACGTGAGAGTCTTGAGCGCTGTGAGGCATACTAAAGCTAAAGCCGTCCACTGACTAAGACCTCCTGGAAACCGGGGCGCCCCTATCTCTGGGAATGGGAAAATGTGCACCTTACCTCGAGACTAGAGGTCACATTTAGTGGGCACCTTAGCTACAGTATGCTCCTGGGGGTGAGCTCCCCGGAAGGAATCGCAAGCACCTGGTTTCTTTTGGAAAAACTCACTGCTCCTCAGAGGAATCTGTGGAGTGAATAGTAGCAGGCGGCTTGGAAGCTGCAACGAAGTGGCTTTCCAAAGGGGGAAAGTCGGGCTTCTCCCACATTCTCCCAGTGCCAACTTGAGCCCACGACGCATTTGCCAGCACTCGCTGACTGACACCTGGAGACTTTCAGCAACACTGGGCCTTTCTAGGATCCCACTTCGTTGGACGGGGGGTGTTCTGCGTGCCACGAGGAGCAGCACCCGCTTAATGACTTAGTCAGGCCGAGGGGACCTTGCCTCGTCCAAATGCCTCAGAGTCGTACCGGCTTTTCTGTACTTTCTGTCAGGCTGCACCTGCAGTGTACCTTGCGTCACAATAGTGAGATGACAGGTTAAGGGTTGCCAGGATGCACTTTAGGCTCAGGGATTCTCTCAGTGCCGTTCGGAGGGCCTCCACAGAGGGAGAGCCACGCTGAATGTAATACTGGCCAAAACTTTGTCCCGGGGCTGCCTTACAGCTGTAGACATCAAGCTCTGCAAGCGAGAAGCAGTTCACTGCCCTTCGCTCTGCGTAGCAAGAGCTGACCCCAGCAGTCTGTCCTGTGTTGTGTGGCTCGGAAAACAAAACGGGGACTCCCAGCGCACATGCTCTCCCTCAGAAGGAATTCACACGCGACTCTCTTAGGCCTACGCAAAGCCGCAGAGGAGTTAAAGCACTCTATGGAGTCAGGGTTCATGGAGGTGGCTGCCCACCCAACTTGGCTTATAGGAAGCGCTCGCGCTTCCCTTGAGGCTAGGGGTCACTTTGACTTCACACTTTAGCTAGGGCAAGCGTGGGATGAGCTCCCAGCAAGGCACTGGAGACCACCTGGATTCGTAGGAGAAAACTCACTGTCTTCACTGAGGCACTCCTGGAGGTGACTAGAAGACGGGTAAGGGCAGTGTCTTTCAGTCAGCCTTGAGGCCGCCACTATCGACCTTTCAAATGGGGAAAAGACTGCCCTCTGCCAGGCTTCTCAATTACCAACTGGATCACCCAGCACATACACCTATCTTCTCTGACAATCCAAGGGAGACCCGTGGAACACAGTTCGGCCTTCTGCGATGAAACTTTTGGATGCAGTGTGTGCTGCATGTGGTGAACGGCACAAACCCCGAACTGCCCTCAGCAGGCCTACCTGGGTGACTTTGGATGTTCCCAATGCCTAGCAATGCTCGGGGTTACTCTCTGCATTACTTCGGGCTGGACCTAAAGTCCAGTTTCCGCATCACTTAGAGAGACGTCGAGCAGGAGTCCCCAAACCGAATTGGAGCCCCGGTGGTTTCTTTCAGGGCCGCTTAGTTTTCCTCAACGTGGCAGACCCGCAGGGTACAAAACCCTGCCAAGAACCGCGTTCCTGAGGCTGTTTCAAAGCTGTGGAACGCTCGCCTCAGAGAACACCTTAGTTCCCGGCCCTTCCAGCTGCATAGGGAGGGATGTGCCCAGAGCTGTATATCCCTTGCTTGTGCTCAGAAGGCTTTGGGTACGCAGTGTACTTCCTTGGAAAGAAGTGCCCACGTGAGAGTCTTGAGCGCTGTGAGGCATACTAAAGCTAAAGCCGTCCACTGACTAAGACCTCCTGGAAACCGGGGCGCCCCTATCTCTGGGAATGGGAAAATGTGCACCTTACCTCGAGACTAGAGGTCACATTTAGTGGGCACCTTAGCTACAGTATGCTCCTGGGGGTGAGCTCCCCGGAAGGAATCGCAAGCACCTGGTTTCTTTTGGAAAAACTCACTGCTCCTCAGAGGAATCTGTGGAGTGAATAGTAGCAGGCGGCTTGGAAGCTGCAACGAAGTGGCTTTCCAAAGGGGGAAAGTCGGGCTTCTCCCACATTCTCCCAGTGCCAACTTGAGCCCACGACGCATTTGCCAGCACTCTCTGACTGACACCTGGAGACTTTCAGCAACCCTGGGCCTTTCTAGGATCCCACTTCGTTGGACGGGGGGTGTTCTGCGTGCCACGAGGAGCAGCACCCGCTTAATGACTTAGTCAGGCCGAGGGGACCTTGCCTCGTCCAAATGCCTCAGAGTCGTACCGGCTTTTCTGTACTTTCTGTCAGGCTGCACCTGCAGTGTACCTTGCATCACAATAGTGAGATGACAGGTTAAGGGTTGCCAGGATGCACTTTAGGCTCAGGGATTCTCTCAGTGCCGTTCGGAGGGCCTCCACAGAGGGAGAGCCACGCTGAATGTAATACTGGCCAAAACTTTGTCCCGGGGCTGCCTTACAGCTGTAGACATCAAGCTCTGCAAGCGAGAAGCAGTTCACTGCCCTTCGCTCTGCGTAGCAAGAGCTGACCCCAGCAGTCTGTCCTGTGTTGTGTGGCTCGGAAAACAAAACGGGGACTCACAGCGCACATGCTCTCCCTCAGAAGGAATTCACACGCGACTCTCTTAGGCCTACGCAAAGCCGCAGAGGAGTTAAAGCACTCTATGGAGTCAGGGTTCATGGAGGTGGCTGCCCACCCAACTTGGCTGATAGGAAGCGCTCGCGCTTCCCTTGAGGCTAGGGGTCACTTTGACTTCACACTTTAGCTAGGGCAAGCGTGGGATGAGCTCCCAGCAAGGCACTGGAGACCACCTGGATTCGTAGGAGAAAACTCACTGTCTTCACTGAGGCACTCCTGGAGGTGACTAGAAGACGGGTAAGGGCAGTGTCTTTCAGTCAGCCTTGAGGCCGCCACTATCGACCTTTCAAATGGGGAAAAGACTGCCCTCTGCCAGGCTTCTCAATTACCAACTGGATCACCCAGCACATACACCTATCTTCTCTGACAATCCAAGGGAGACCCGTGGAACACAGTTCGGCCTTCTGCGATGAAACTTTTGGATGCAGTGTGTGCTGCAAGTTGTGAATGGCACAAACCCCGAACTGCCCTCAGCAGGCCTACCTGGGTGACTTTGGATGTTCCCAATGCCTAGCAATGCTCGGGGTTACTCTCTGCATTACTTCGGGCTGGACCTAAAGTCCAGTTTCCGCATCACTTAGAGAGACGTCGAGCAGGAGTCCCCGAAACCGAATTGGAGCCCCGGTGGTTTCTTTCAGGGCCGCTTAGTTTTCCTCAACGTGGCAGACCCGCAGGGAATGAAACCCTGCCAAGAACCACGTGCCTGAGGCTGTTTCAAAGCTGTGGAACGCTCGCCTCAGAGAACACCTTAGTTCCCGGTGCTTCCAACTGCATAGGGAGGGATGTGCCCAGAGCTGTGTATCCCTTGCTTGTGCTCAGAAGGCTTTGGGTACGCAGTGTACTTCCTTGGAAAGAAGTGCCCACGTGAGAGTCTTGAGCGCTGTGAGGCATACTAAAGCTAAAGCCGTCCACTGACTAAGACCTCCTGGAAACCGGGGCGCCCCTATCTCTGGGAATGGGAAAATGTGCACCTTACCTCGAGACTAGAGGTCACATTTAGTGGGCACCTTAGCTACAGTATGCTCCTGGGGGTGAGCTCCCCGGAAGGAATCGCAAGCACCTGGTTTCTTTTGGAAAAACTCACTGCTCCTCAGAGGAATCTGTGGAGTGAATAGTAGCAGGCGGCTTGGAAGCTGCAACGAAGTGGCTTTCCAAAGGGGGAAAGTCGGGCTTCTCCCACATTCTCCCAGTGCCAACTTGAGCCCACGACGCATTTGCCAGCACTCGCTGACTGACACCTGGAGACTTTCAGCAACACTGGGCCTTTCTAGGATCCCACTTCGTTGGACGGGGGGTGTTTTGCGTGCCACGAGGAGCAGCACCCGCTTAATGACTTAGTCAGCCCGAGGGGACCTTGCATCGTACAAATGCCTCAGAGTCGTACCGGCTTTTCTGTACTTTCTGTCAGGCTGCACCTGCAGTGTACCTTGCGTCACAATAGTGAGATGACAGGTTAAGAGTTGCCAGGATGCACTTTAGGCTCAGGGAATCTTTCAGTGCCGTTCGGGGGTCCTCCACAGAGGGAGAGCAACGCTGAATGTAATACTGGCCAAAACTTTGTCCCGGGGCTGCCTTACAGCTGTAGACATCAAGCTCTGCAAGCGAGAAGCAGTTCACTGCCCTTCGCTCTGCGTAGCTAGAGCTGACCCCAGCAGTCTGTCCTGTGTTGTGTGGCTCGGAAAACAAAACAGGGACTCCCAGCGCACATGCTCTCCCTCAGAAGGAATTCACACGCGACTCTCTTAGGCCTACGCAAAGCCGCAGAGGAGTTAAAGCACTCTATGGAGTCAGGGTTCATGGAGGTGGCTGCCCACCCAACTTGGCTGATAGGAAGCGCTCGCGCTTCCCTTGAGGCTAGGGGTCACTTTGACTTCACACTTTAGCTAGGGCAAGCGTGGGATGAGCTCCCAGCAAGGCACTGGAGACCACCTGGATTCGTAGGAGAAAACTCACTGTCTTCACTGAGGCACTCCTGGAGGTGACTAGAAGACGGGTAAGGGCAGTGTCTTTCAGTCAGCCTTGAGGCCGCCACTATCGACCTTTCAAATGGGGAAAAGACTGCCCTCTGCCAGGCTTCTCAATTACCAACTGGATCACCCAGCACATACACCTATCTTCTCTGACAATCCAAGGGAGACCCGTGGAACACAGTTCGGCCTTCTGCGATGAAACTTTTGGATGCAGTGTGTGCTGCATGTGGTGAACGGCACAAACCCCGAACTGCCCTCAGCAGGCCTACCTGGGTGACTTTGGATGTTCCCAATGCCTAGCAATGCTCGGGGTTACTCTCTGCATTACTTCCGGCTGGACCTAAAGTCCAGTTTCCGCATCACTTAGAGAGATGTCGAGCAGGAGTCCCCAAACCGAATTGGAGCCCCGGTGGTTTCTTTCAGGGCCGCTTAGTTTTCCTCAACGTGGCAGACCCGCAGGGAACGAAACCCTGCCAAGAACCGCGTTCCTGGGGCTGTTTCAAAGCTGTGGAACGCTCGCCTCAGAGAACACCTTAGTTCCCGGCCCTTCCAACTGCATAGGGAGGGATGTGCCCAGAGCTGTGTATCCCTTGCTTGTGCTCAGAAGGCTTTGGGTACGCAGTGTACTTCCTTGGAAAGAAGTGCCCACGTGAGAGTCTTGAGCGCTGTGAGGCATACTAAAGCTAAAGCCGTCCACTGACTAAGATCTCCTGGAAACCGGGGCGCCCCTATCTCTGGGAATGGGAAAATGTGCACCTTACCTCGAGACTAGAGGTCACATTTAGTGGGCACCTTAGCTACAGTATGCTCCTGGGGGTGAGCTCCCCGGAAGGAATCGCAAGCACCTGGTTTCTTTTGGAAAAACTCACTGCTCCTCAGAGGAATCTGTGGAGTGAATAGTAGCAGGCGGCTTGGAAGCTGCAACGAAGTGGCTTTCCAAAGGGGGAAAGTCGGGCTTCTCCCACATTCTCCCAGTGCCAACTTGAGCCCACGACGCATTTGCCAGCACTCTCTGACTGACACCTGGAGACTTTCAGCAACACTGGGCCTTTCTAGGATCCCACTTCGTTGGACGGGGGGTGTTCTGTGTGCCACGAGGAGCAGCACCCGCTTAATGACTTAGTCAGGCCGAGGGGACCTTGCCTCGTCCAAATGCTTCAGAGTCGTACCGGCTTTTCTGTACTTTCTGTCAGGCTGCACCTGCAGTGTACCTTGCGTCACAATAGTGAGATGACAGGTTAAGGGTTGCCAGGATGCACTTTAGGCTCAGGGATTCTCTCAGTGCCGTTTGGAGGGCCTCCACAGAGGGAGAGCCACGCTGAATGTAATACTGGCCAAAACTTTGTCCCGGGGCTTCCTTACAGCTGTAGACATCAAGCTCTGCAAGCGAGAAGCAGTTCACTGCCCTTCGCTCTGTGTAGCAAGAGCTGACCCCAGCAGTCTGTCCTGTGTTGTGTGGCTCGGAAAACAAAACGGGGACTCCCAGCGCACATGCTCTCCCTCAGAAGGAATTCACACGCGACTCTCTTAGGCCTACGCAAAGCCGCAGAGGAGTTAAAGCACTCTATGGAGTCAGGGTTCATGGAGGTGGCTGCCCACCCAACTTGGCTGATAGGAAGCGCTCGCGCTTCCCTTGAGGCTAGGGGTCACTTTGACTTCACACTTTAGCTAGGGAAAGCGTGGGATGAGCTCCCAGCAAGGCACTGGAGACCACCTGGATTCGTAGGAGAAAACTCACTGTCTTCACTGAGGCACTCCTGGAGGTGACTAGAAGACGGGTAAGGGCAGTGTCTTTCAGTCAGCCTTGAGGCCGCCACTATCGACCTTTCAAATGGGGAAAAGACTGCCCTCTGCCAGGCTTCTCAATTACCAACTGGATCACCCAGCACATACACCTATCTTCTCTGACCATCCAAGGGAGACCCTTGGAACACAGTTCGGCCTTCTGCGATGAAACTTTTGGATGCAGTGTGTGCTGCATGTGGTGAACGGCACAAACCCCGAACTGCCCTCAGCAGGCCTACCTGGGTGACTTTGGATGTTCCCAATGCCTAGCAATGCTCGGGGTTACTCTCTGCATTACTTCGGGCTGGACCTAAAGTCCAGTTTCCGCATCACCTAGAGAGACGTCGAGCAGGAGTCCCCAAACCGAATTGGAGCCCCGGTGGTTTCTTTCAGGGCCGCTTAGTTTTCCTCAACGTGGCAGACCCGCAGGGAACGAAACCCTGCCAAGAACCGCGTTCCTGGGGCTGTTTCAAAGCTGTGGAACGCTCGCCTCAGAGAACACCTTAGTTCCCGGCCCTTCCAACTGCATAGGGAAGGATGTGCCCAGAGCTGTGTATCCCTTGCTTGTGCTCAGAAGGCTTTGGGTACGCAGTGTACTTCCTTGGAAAGAAGTGCCCACGTGAGAGTCTTGAGCGCTGTGAGGCATACTAAAGCTAAAGCCGTCCACTGACTAAGACCTCCTGGAAACCGGGGCGCCCCTATCTCTGGGAATGGGAAAATGTGCACCTTACCTCGAGACTAGAGGTCACATTTAGTGGGCACCTTAGCTACAGTATGCTCCTGGGGGTGAGCTCCCCGGAAGGAATCGCAAGCACCTGGTTTCTTTTGGAAAAACTCACTGCTCCTCAGAGGAATCTGTGGAGTGAATAGTAGCAGGCGGCTTGGAAGCTGCAACGGAGTGGCTTTCCAAAGGGGGAAAGTCGGGCTTCTCCCACATTCTCCCAGTGCCAACTTGAGCCCACGACGCATTTGCCAGCACTCTCTGACTGACACCTGGAGACTTTCAGCAACACTGGGCCTTTCTAGGATCCCACTTCGTTGGACGGGGGGTGTTTTGCGTGCCACGAGGAGCAGCACCCGCTTAATGACTTAGTCAGGCCGAGGGGACCTTGCCTCGTCCAAATGCCTCAGAGTCGTACCGGCTTTTCTGTACTTTCTGTCAGGCTGCACCTGCAGTGTACCTTGCGTCACAATAGTGAGATGACAGGTTAAGGGTTGCCAGGATGCACTTTAGGCTCAGGGATTCTCTCAGTGCCGTTCGGAGGGCCTCCACAGAGGGAGAGCCACGCTGAATGTAATACTGGCCAAAACTTTGTCCCGGGGCTGCCTTACAGCTGTAGACATCAAGCTCTGCAAGCGAGAAGCAGTTCACTGCCCTTCGCTCTGCGTAGCAAGAGCTGACCCCAGCAGTCTGTCCTGTGTTGTGTGGCTCGGAAAACAAAACGGGGACTCCCAGCGCACATGCTCTCCCTCAGAAGGAATTCACACGCCACTCTCTTAGGCCTACGCAAAGCCGCAGAGGAGTTAAAGCACTCTATGGAGTCAGGGTTCATGGAGGTGGCTGCCCACCCAACTTGGCTGATAGGAAGCGCTCGCGCTTCCCTTGAGGCTAGGGGTCACTTTGACTTCACACTTTAGCTAGGGCAAGCGTGGGATGAGCTCCCAGCAAGGCACTGGAGACCACCTGGATTCGTAGGAGAAAACTCACTGTCTTCACTGAGGCACTCCTGGAGGTGACTAGAAGACGGGTAAGGGCAGTGTCTTTCAGTCAGCCTTGAGGCCGCCACTATCGACCTTTCAAATGGGGAAAAGACTGCCCTCTGCCAGGCTTCTCAATTACCAACTGGATCACCCAGCACATACACCTATCTTTTCTGACAATCCAAGGGAGACCCGTGGAACACAGTTCGGCCTTTTGCGATGAAACTTTTGGATGCAGTGTGTGCTGCATGTGGTGAACGGCACAAACCCCAAACTGCCCTCAGCAGGCCTACCTGGGTGACTTTGGATGTTCCCAATGCCTAGCAATGCTCGGGGTTACTCTCTGCATTACTTCGGGCTGGACCTAAAGTCCAGTTTCCGCATCACTTAGAGAGACGTCGAGCAGGAGTCCCCAAACCGAATTGGAGCCCTGGTGGTTTCTTTCAGGGCCGCTTAGTTTTCCTCAACGTGGCAGACCCGCAGGGAACGAAACCCTGCCAAGAACCGCGTTCCTGAGGCTGTTTCAAAGCTGTGGAACGCTCGCCTCAGAGAACACCTTAGTTCCAGGCCCTTCCAACTGCATAGGGAGGGATGTGCCCAGAGCTGTGTATCCCTTGCTTGTGCTCAGAAGGCTTTGGGTACGCAGTGTACTTCCTTGGAAAGAAGTGCCCACGTGAGAGTCTTGAGCGCTGTGAGGCATACTAAAGCTAAAGCCGTCCACTGACTAAGACCTCCTGGAAATCGGGGCGCCCCTATCTCTGGGAATGGGAAAATGTGCACCTTACCTCGAGACTAGAGGTCACATTTAGTGGGCACCTTAGCTACAGTATGCTCCTGGGGGTGAGCTCCCCGGAAGGAATCGCAAGCACCTGGTTTCTTTTGGAAAAACTCACTGCTCCTCAGAGGAATCTGTGGAGTGAATAGTAGCAGGCGGCTTGGAAGCTGCAACGAAGTGGCTTTCCAAAGGGGGAAAGTCGGGCTTCTCCCACATTCTCCCAGTGCCAACTTGAGCCCACGACGCATTTGCCAGCACTCACTGACTGACACCTGGAGACTTTCAGCAACACTGGGCCTTTCTAGGATCCCACTTCGTTGGACGGGGGGTGTTCTGCGTGCCACGAGGAGCAGCACCCGCTTAATGACTTAGTCAGGCCGAGGGGACCTTGCCTCGTCCAAATGCCTCAGAGTCGTACCGGCTTTTCTGTACTTTCTGTCAGGCTGCACCTGCAGTGTACCTTGCGTCACAATAGTGAGATGACAGGTTAAGGGTTGCCAGGATGCACTTTAGGCTCAGGGATTCTCTCAGTGCCGTTCGGAGGGCCTCCACAGAGGGAGAGCCACGCTGAATGTAATACTGGCCAAAACTTTGTCCCGGGGCTGCCTTACAGCTGTAGACATCAAGCTCTGCAAGCGAGAAGCAGTTCACTGCCCTTCGCTCTGCGTAGCAAGAGCTGACCCCAGCAGTCTGTCCTGTGTTGTGTGGCTCGGAAAACAAAACGGGGACTCCCAGCGCACATGCTCTCCCTCAGAAGGAATTCACACGCGACTCTCTTAGGCCTACGCAAAGCCGCAGAGGAGTTAAAGCACTCTATGGAGTCAGGGTTCATGGAGGTGGCTGCCCACCCAACTTGGCTGATAGGAAGCGCTCGCGCTTCCCTTGAGGCTAGGGGTCACTTTGACTTCACACTTTAGCTAGGGCAAGCGTGGGATGAGCTCCCAGCAAGGCACTGGAGACCACCTGGATTCGTAGGAGAAAACTCACTGTCTTCACTGAGGCACTCCTGGAGGTGACTAGAAGACGGGTATGGGCAGTGTCTTTCAGTCAGCCTTGAGGCCGCCACTATCGACCTTTCAAATGGGGAAAAGACTGCCCTCTGCCAGGCTTCTCAATTACCAACTGGATCACCCAGCACATACACCTATCTTCTCTGACAATCCAAGGGAGACCCGTGGAACACAGTTCGGCCTTCTGCGATGAAACTTTTGGATGCAGTGTGTGCTGCATGTGGTGAATGGCACAAACCCCGAACTGCCCTCAGCAGGCCTACCTGGGTGACTTTGGATGTTCCCAATGCCTAGCAATGCTCGGGGTTACTCTCTGCATTACTTCCGGCTGGACCTAAAGTCCAGTTTCCGCATCACTTAGAGAGATGTCGAGCAGGAGTCCCCAAACCGAATTGGAGCCCCGGTGGTTTCTTTCAGGGCCGCTTAGTTTTCCTCAACGTGGCAGACCCGCAGGGAACGAAACCCTGCCAAGAACCGCGTTCCTGGGGCTGTTTCAAAGCTGTGGAACGCTCGCCTCAGAGAACACCTTAGTTCCCGGCCCTTCCAACTGCATAGGGAGGGATGTGCCCAGAGCTGTGTATCCCTTGCTTGTGCTCAGAAGGCTTTGGGTACGCAGTGTACTTCCTTGGAAAGAAGTGCCCACGTGAGAGTCTTGAGCGCTGTGAGGCATACTAAAGCTAAAGCCGTCCACTGACTAAGACCTCCTGGAAACCGGGGCGCCCCTATCTCTGGGAATGGGAAAATGTGCACCTTACCTCGAGACTAGAGGTCACATTTAGTGGGCACCTTAGCTACAGTATGCTCCTGGGGGTGAGCTCCCCGGAAGGAATCGCAAGCACCTGGTTTCTTTTGGAAAAACTCACTGCTCCTCAGAGGAATCTGTGGAGTGAATAGTAGCAGGCGGCTTGGAAGCTGCAACGAAGTGGCTTTCCAAAGGGGGAAAGTCGGGCTTCTCCCACATTCTCCCAGTGCCAACTTGAGCCCACGACGCATTTGCCAGCACTCTCTGACTGACACCTGGAGACTTTCAGCAACACTGGGCCTTTCCAGGATCCCACTTCGTTGGACTGGGGGTGTTCTGCGTGCCACGAGGAGCAGCACCCGCTTAATGACTTAGTCAGGCCGAGGGGACCTTGCCTCGTCCAAATGCCTCAGAGTCGTACCGGCTTTTCTGTACTTTCTGTCAGGCTGCACCTGCAGTGTACCTTGCGTCACAATAGTGAGATGACAGGTTAAGGGTTGCCAGGATGCACTTTAGGCTCAGGGATTCTCTCAGTGCCGTTTGGAGGGCCTCCACAGAGGGAGAGCCACGCTGAATGTAATACTGGCCAAAACTTTGTCCCGGGGCTGCCTTACAGCTGTAGACATCAAGCTCTGCAAGCGAGAAGCAGTTCACTGCCCTTCGCTCTGTGTAGCAAGAGCTGACCCCAGCAGTCTGTCCTGTGTTGTGTGGCTCGGAAAACAAAACGGGGACTCCCAGCGCACATGCTCTCCCTCAGAAGGAATTCACACGCGACTCTCTTAGGCCTACGCAAAGCCGCAGAGGAGTTAAAGCACTCTATGGAGTCAGGGTTCATGGAGGTGGCTGCCCACCCAACTTGGCTGATAGGAAGCGCTCGCGCTTCCCTTGAGGCTAGGGGTCACTTTGACTTCACACTTTAGCTAGGGCAAGCGTGGGATGAGCTCCCAGCAAGGCACTGGAGACCACCTGGATTCGTAGGAGAAAACTCACTGTCTTCACTGAGGCACTCCTGGAGGTGACTAGAAGACGGGTAAGGGCAGTGTCTTTCAGTCAGCCTTGAGGCCGCCACTATCGACCTTTCAAATGGGGAAAAGACTGCCCTCTGCCAGGCTTCTCAATTACCAACTGGATCACCCAGCACATACACCTATCTTTTCTGACAATCCAAGGGAGACCCGTGGAACACAGTTCGGCCTTTTGCGATGAAACTTTTGGATGCAGTGTGTGCTGCATGTGGTGAACGGCACAAACCCCAAACTGCCCTCAGCAGGCCTACCTGGGTGACTTTGGATGTTCCCAATGCCTAGCAATGCTCGGGGTTACTCTCTGCATTACTTCGGGCTGGACCTAAAGTCCAGTTTCCGCATCACTTAGAGAGACGTCGAGCAGGAGTCCCCAAACCGAATTGGAGCCCTGGTGGTTTCTTTCAGGGCCGCTTAGTTTTCCTCAACGTGGCAGACCCGCAGGGAACGAAACCCTGCCAAGAACCGCGTTCCTGAGGCTGTTTCAAAGCTGTGGAACGCTCGCCTCAGAGAACACCTTAGTTCCAGGCCCTTCCAACTGCATAGGGAGGGATGTGCCCAGAGCTGTGTATCCCTTGCTTGTGCTCAGAAGGCTTTGGGTACGCAGTGTACTTCCTTGGAAAGAAGTGCCCACGTGAGAGTCTTGAGCGCTGTGAGGCATACTAAAGCTAAAGCCGTCCACTGACTAAGACCTCCTGGAAATCGGGGCGCCCCTATCTCTGGGAATGGGAAAATGTGCACCTTACCTCGAGACTAGAGGTCACATTTAGTGGGCACCTTAGCTACAGTATGCTCCTGGGGGTGAGCTCCCCGGAAGGAATCGCAAGCACCTGGTTTCTTTTGGAAAAACTCACTGCTCCTCAGAGGAATCTGTGGAGTGAATAGTAGCAGGCGGCTTGGAAGCTGCAACGAAGTGGCTTTCCAAAGGGGGAAAGTCGGGCTTCTCCCACATTCTCCCAGTGCCAACTTGAGCCCACGACGCATTTGCCAGCACTCACTGACTGACACCTGGAGACTTTCAGCAACACTGGGCCTTTCTAGGATCCCACTTCGTTGGACGGGGGGTGTTCTGCGTGCCACGAGGAGCAGCACCCGCTTAATGACTTAGTCAGGCCGAGGGGACCTTGCCTCGTCCAAATGCCTCAGAGTCGTACCGGCTTTTCTGTACTTTCTGTCAGGCTGCACCTGCAGTGTACCTTGCGTCACAATAGTGAGATGACAGGTTAAGGGTTGCCAGGATGCACTTTAGGCTCAGGGATTCTCTCAGTGCCGTTCGGAGGGCCTCCACAGAGGGAGAGCCACGCTGAATGTAATACTGGCCAAAACTTTGTCCCGGGGCTGCCTTACAGCTGTAGACATCAAGCTCTGCAAGCGAGAAGCAGTTCACTGCCCTTCGCTCTGCGTAGCAAGAGCTGACCCCAGCAGTCTGTCCTGTGTTGTGTGGCTCGGAAAACAAAACGGGGACTCCCAGCGCACATGCTCTCCCTCAGAAGGAATTCACACGCGACTCTCTTAGGCCTACGCAAAGCCGCAGAGGAGTTAAAGCACTCTATGGAGTCAGGGTTCATGGAGGTGGCTGCCCACCCAACTTGGCTGATAGGAAGCGCTCGCGCTTCCCTTGAGGCTAGGGGTCACTTTGACTTCACACTTTAGCTAGGGCAAGCGTGGGATGAGCTCCCAGCAAGGCACTGGAGACCACCTGGATTCGTAGGAGAAAACTCACTGTCTTCACTGAGGCACTCCTGGAGGTGACTAGAAGACGGGTATGGGCAGTGTCTTTCAGTCAGCCTTGAGGCCGCCACTATCGACCTTTCAAATGGGGAAAAGACTGCCCTCTGCCAGGCTTCTCAATTACCAACTGGATCACCCAGCACATACACCTATCTTCTCTGACAATCCAAGGGAGACCCGTGGAACACAGTTCGGCCTTCTGCGATGAAACTTTTGGATGCAGTGTGTGCTGCATGTGGTGAATGGCACAAACCCCGAACTGCCCTCAGCAGGCCTACCTGGGTGACTTTGGATGTTCCCAATGCCTAGCAATGCTCGGGGTTACTCTCTGCATTACTTCCGGCTGGACCTAAAGTCCAGTTTCCGCATCACTTAGAGAGATGTCGAGCAGGAGTCCCCAAACCGAATTGGAGCCCCGGTGGTTTCTTTCAGGGCCGCTTAGTTTTCCTCAACGTGGCAGACCCGCAGGGAACGAAACCCTGCCAAGAACCGCGTTCCTGGGGCTGTTTCAAAGCTGTGGAACGCTCGCCTCAGAGAACACCTTAGTTCCCGGCCCTTCCAACTGCATAGGGAGGGATGTGCCCAGAGCTGTGTATCCCTTGCTTGTGCTCAGAAGGCTTTGGGTACGCAGTGTACTTCCTTGGAAAGAAGTGCCCACGTGAGAGTCTTGAGCGCTGTGAGGCATACTAAAGCTAAAGCCGTCCACTGACTAAGACCTCCTGGAAACCGGGGCGCCCCTATCTCTGGGAATGGGAAAATGTGCACCTTACCTCGAGACTAGAGGTCACATTTAGTGGGCACCTTAGCTACAGTATGCTCCTGGGGGTGAGCTCCCCGGAAGGAATCGCAAGCACCTGGTTTCTTTTGGAAAAACTCACTGCTCCTCAGAGGAATCTGTGGAGTGAATAGTAGCAGGCGGCTTGGAAGCTGCAACGAAGTGGCTTTCCAAAGGGGGAAAGTCGGGCTTCTCCCACATTCTCCCAGTGCCAACTTGAGCCCACGACGCATTTGCCAGCACTCTCTGACTGACACCTGGAGACTTTCAGCAACACTGGGCCTTTCCAGGATCCCACTTCGTTGGACTGGGGGTGTTCTGCGTGCCACGAGGAGCAGCACCCGCTTAATGACTTAGTCAGGCCGAGGGGACCTTGCCTCGTCCAAATGCCTCAGAGTCGTACCGGCTTTTCTGTACTTTCTGTCAGGCTGCACCTGCAGTGTACCTTGCGTCACAATAGTGAGATGACAGGTTAAGGGTTGCCAGGATGCACTTTAGGCTCAGGGATTCTCTCAGTGCCGTTTGGAGGGCCTCCACAGAGGGAGAGCCACGCTGAATGTAATACTGGCCAAAACTTTGTCCCGGGGCTGCCTTACAGCTGTAGACATCAAGCTCTGCAAGCGAGAAGCAGTTCACTGCCCTTCGCTCTGTGTAGCAAGAGCTGACCCCAGCAGTCTGTCCTGTGTTGTGTGGCTCGGAAAACAAAACGGGGACTCCCAGCGCACATGCTCTCCCTCAGAAGGAATTCACACGCGACTCTCTTAGGCCTACGCAAAGCCGCAGAGGAGTTAAAGCACTCTATGGAGTCAGGGTTCATGGAGGTGGCTGCCCACCCAACTTGGCTGATAGGAAGCGCTCGCGCTTCCCTTGAGGCTAGGGGTCACTTTGACTTCACACTTTAGCTAGGGCAAGCGTGGGATGAGCTCCCAGCAAGGCACTGGAGACCACCTGGATTCGTAGGAGAAAACTCACTGTCTTCACTGAGGCACTCCTGGAGGTGACTAGAAGACAGGTAAGGGCAGTGTCTTTCAGTCAGCCTTGAGGCCGCCACTATCGACCTTTCAAATGGGGAAAAGACTGCCCTCTGCCAGGCTTCTCAATTACCAACTGGATCACCCAGCACATACACCTATCTTCTCTGACCATCCAAGGGAGACCCTTGGAACACAGTTCGGCCTTCTGCGATGAAACTTTTGGATGCAGTGTGTGCTGCATGTGGTGAACGGCACAAACACCGAACTGCCCTCAGCAGGCCTACCTGGGTGACTTCGGATGTTCCCAATGCCTAGCAATGCTCGGGGTTACTCTCTGCATTACTTCGGGCTGGACCTAAAGTCCAGTTTCCGCATCACCTAGAGAGACGTCGAGCAGGAGTCCCCAAACCGAATTGGAGCCCCGGTGGTTTCTTTCAGGGCCGCTTAGTTTTCCTCAACGTGGCAGACCCGCAGGGAACGAAACCCTGCCAAGAACCGCGTTCCTGGGGCTGTTTCAAAGCTGTGGAACGCTCGCCTCAGAGAACACCTTAGTTCCCGGCCCTTCCAACTGCATAGGGAGGGATGTGCCCAGAGCTGTGTATCCCTTGCTTGTGCTCAGAAGGCTTTGGGTACGCAGTGTACTTCCTTGGAAAGAAGTGCCCACGTGAGAGTCTTGAGCGCTGTGAGGCATACTAAAGCTAAAGCCGTCCACTGACTAAGACCTCCTGGAAACCGGGGCGCCCCTATCTCTGGGAATGGGAAAATGTGCACCTTACCTCGAGACTAGAGGTCACATTTAGTGGGCACCTTAGCTACAGTATGCTCCTGGGGGTGAGCTCCCCGGAAGGAATCGCAAGCACCTGGTTTCTTTTGGAAAAACTCACTGCTCCTCAGAGGAATCTGTGGAGTGAATAGTAGCAGGCGGCTTGGAAGCTGCAACGGAGTGGCTTTCCAAAGGGGGAAAGTCGGGCTTCTCCCACATTCTCCCAGTGCCAACTTGAGCCCACGACGCATTTGCCAGCACTCTCTGACTGACACCTGGAGACTTTCAGCAACACTGGGCCTTTCTAGGATCCCACTTCGTTGGACGGGGGGTGTTTTGCGTGCCACAAGGAGCAGCACCCGCTTAATGACTTAGTCAGGCCGAGAGGACCTTGCCTCGTCCAAATGCCTCAGAGTCGTACCGGCTTTTCTGTACTTTCTGTCAGGCTGCACCTGCAGTGTACCTTGCGTCACAATAGTGAGATGACAGGTTAAGAGTTGCCAGGATGCACTTTAGGCTCAGGGATTCTCTCAGTGCCGTTCGGAGGGCCTCCACAGAGGGAGAGCCACGCTGAATGTAATACTGGCCAAAACTTTGTCCCGGGGCTGCCTTACAGTTGTAGACATCAAGCTCTGCAAGCGAGAAGCAGTTCACTGCCCTTCGCTCTGCGTAGCAAGAGCTGACCCCAGCAGTCTGTCCTGTGTTGTGTGGCTCGGAAAACAAAACGGGGACTCCCAGCGCACATGCTCTCCCTCAGAAGGAATTCACACGCGACTCTCTTAGGCCTACGCAAAGCCGCAGAGGAGTTAAAGCACTCTATGGAGTCAGGGTTCATGGAGGTGGCTGCCCACCCAACTTGGCTGATAGGAAGCGCTCGCGCTTCCCTTGAGGCTAGGGGTCACTTTGACTTCACACTTTAGCTAGGGCAAGCGTGGGATGAGCTCCCAGCAAGGCACTGGAGACCACCTGGATTCGTAGGAGAAAACACACTGTCTTCACTGAGGCACTCCTGGAGGTGACTAGAAGACGGGTAAGGGCAGTGTCTTTCAGTCAGCCTTGAGGCCGCCACTATCGACCTTTCAAATGGGGAAAAGACTTCCTTCTGCCAGGCTTCTCAATTACAAACTGGATCACCCAGCACATACACCTATCTTCTCTGACAATCCAAGGGAGACCCGTGGAACACAGTTCGGCCTTCTGCGATGAAACTTTTGGATGCAGTGTGTGCTGCATGTGGTGAACGGCACAAACCCCGAACTGCCCTCAGCAGGCCTACCTGGGTGACTTTGGATGTTCCCAATGCCTAGCAATGCTCGGGGTTACTCTCTGCATTACTTCGGGCTGGACCTAAAGTCCAGTTTCCGCATCACTTAGAGAGACGTCGAGCAGGAGTCCCCAAACCGAATTGGAGCCCCGGTGGTTTCTTTCAGGGCCGCTTAGTTTTCCTCAACGTGGCAGACCCGCAGGGAAAGAAACCCTGCCAAGAACCGCGTTCCTGAGGCTGTTTCAAAGCTGTGGGACGCTCGCCTCAGAGAACACCTTAGTTCCCGGCCCTTCCAACTGCATAGGGAGGGATGTGCCCAGAGCTGTGTATCCCTTGCTTGTGCTCAGAAGGCTTTGGGTACGCAGTGTACTTCCTTGGAAAGAAGTGCCCACGTGAGAGTCTTGAGCGCTGTGAGGCATACTAAAGCTAAAGCCGTCCACTGACTAAGACCTCCTGGAAACCGGGGCGCCCCTATCTCTGGGAATGGGAAAATGTGCACCTTACCTCGAGACTAGAGGTCACATTTAGTGGGCACCTTAGCTACAGTATGCTCCTGGGGGTGAGCTCTCCAGAAGGAATCGCAAGCACCTGGTTTCTTTTGGAAAAACTCAGTGCTCCTCAGAGGAATCTGTGGAGTGAATAGTAGCAGGCGGCTTGGAAGCTGCAACGAAGTGGCTTTCCAAAGGGGGAAATTCGGGCTTCTCCCACATTCTCCCAGTGCCAACTTGAGCCCACGACGCATTTGCCAGCACTCTCTGACTGACACCTGGAGACTTTCAGCAACACTGGGCCTTTCTAGGATCCCACTTCGTTGGACGGGGGGTGTTCTGCGTGCCACGAGGAGCAGCACCCGCTTAATGACTTAGTCAGGCCGAGGGGACCTTGCCTCGTCCAAATGCCTCAGAGTCGTACTGGCTTTTCTGTACTTTCTGTCAGGCTGCACCTGCAGTGTACCTTGCGTCACAATAGTGAGATGACAGGTTAAGGGTTGCCAGGATGCACTTTAGGCTCAGGGATTCTCTCAGTGCCGTTCGGAGGGCCTCCACAGAGGGAGAGCCACGCTGAATGTAATACTGGCCAAAACTTTGTCCCGGGGCTGCCTTACAGCTGTAGACATCAAGCTCTGCAAGCGAGAAGCAGTTCACTGCCCTTCGCTCTGCGTAGCAAGAGCTGACCCCAGCAGTCTGTCCTGTGTTGTGTGGCTCGGAAAACAAAACGGGGACTCCCAGCGCACATGCTCTCCCTCAGAAGGAATTCACACGCGACTCTCTTAGGCCTACGCAAAGCCGCAGAGGAGTTAAAGCACTCTATGGAGTCAGGGTTCATGGAGGTGGCTGCCCACCCAACTTGGCTGATAGGAAGCGCTCGCGCTTCCCTTGAGGCTAGGGGTCACTTTGACTTCACACTTTAGCTAGGGCAAGCGTGGGATGAGCTCCCAGCAAGGCACTGGAGACCACCTGGATTCGTAGGAGAAAACTCACTGTCTTCACTGAGGCACTCCTGGAGGTGACTAGAAGACGGGTAAGGGCAGTGTCTTTCAGTCAGCCTTGAGGCCGCCACTATCGACCTTTCAAATGGGGAAAAGACTGCCCTCTGCCAGGCTTCTCAATTACCAACTGGATCACCCAGCACATACACCTATCTTTTCTGACAATCCAAGGGAGACCCGTGGAACACAGTTCGGCCTTCTGCGATGAAACTTTTGGATGCAGTGTGTGCTGCATGTGGTGAACGGCACAAACCCCGAACTGCCCTCAGCAGTCCTACCTGGGTGACTTTGGATGTTCCCAATGCCTAGCAATGCTCGGGGTTACTCTCTGCATTACTTCGGGCTGGACCTAAAGTCCAGTTTCCGCATCACTTAGAGAGACGTCGAGCAGGAGTCCCCAAACCGAATTGGAGCCCCGGTGGTTTCTTTCAGGGCCGCTTAGTTTTCCTCAACGTGGCAGACCCGCAGGGAACGAAACCCTGCCAAGAACCGCGTTCCTGAGGCTGTTTCAAAGCTGTGGAACACTCGCCTCAGAGAACACCTTAGTTCCAGGCCCTTCCAACTGCATAGGGAGGGATGTGCCCAGAGCTGTGTATCCCTTGCTTGTGCTCAGAAGGCTTTGGGTACGCAGTGTACTTCCTTGGAAAGAAGTGCCCACGTGAGAGTCTTGAGCGCTGTGAGGCATACTAAAGCTAAAGCCGTCCACTGACTAAGACCTCCTGGAAACCGGGGCGCCCCTATCTCTGGGAATGGGAAAATGTGCACCTTACCTCGAGACTAGAGGTCACATTTAGTGGGCACCTTAGCTACAGTATGCTCCTGGGGGTGAGCTCCCCGGAAGGAATCGCAAGCACCTGGTTTCTTTTGGAAAAACTCACTGCTCCTCAGAGGAATCTGTGGAGTGAATAGTAGCAGGCGGCTTGGAAGCTGCAACGAAGTGGCTTTCCAAAGGGGGAAAGTCGGGCTTCTCCCACATTCTCCCAGTGCCAACTTGAGCCCACGACGCATTTGCCAGCACTCGCTGACTGACACCTGGAGACTTTCAGCAACACTGGGTCTTTCTAGGATCCCACTTCGTTGGACGGGGGGTGTTCTGCGTGCCACGAGGAGCAGCACCCGCTTAATGACTTAGTCAGGCCGAGGGGACCTTGCCTCGTCCAAATGCCTCAGAGTCGTACCGGCTTTTCTGTACTTTCTGTCAGGCTGCACCTGCAGTGTACCTTGCGTCACAATAGTGAGATGACAGGTTAAGGGTTGCCAGGATGCACTTTAGGCTCAGGGATTCTCTCAGTGCCGTTCGGAGGGCCTCCACAGAGGGAGAGCCACGCTGAATGTAATACTGGCCAAAACTTTGTCCCGGGGCTGCCTTACAGCTGTAGACATCAAGCTCTGCAAGCGAGAAGCAGTTCACTGCCCTTCACTCTGCGTAGCAAGAGCTGACCCCAGCAGTCTGTCCTGTGTTGTGTGGCTCGGAAAACAAAACGGGGACTCCCAGCGCACATGCTCTCCCTCAGAAGGAATTCACACGCGACTCTCTTAGGCCTATGCAAAGCCGCAGAGGAGTTAAAGCACTCTATGGAGTCAGGGTTCATGGAGGTGGCTGCCCACCCAACTTGGCTGATAGGAAGCGCTCGCGCTTCCCTTGAGGCTAGGGGTCACTTTGACTTCACACTTTAGCTAGGGCAAGCGTGGGATGAGCTCCCAGCAAGGCACTGGTGACCACCTGGATTCGTAGGAGAAAACTCACTGTCTTCACTGAGGCACTCCTGGAGGTGACTAGAAGACGGGTAAGGGCAGTGTCTTTCAGTCAGCCTTGAGGCCGCCACTATCGACCTTTCAAATGGGGAAAAGACTGCCCTCTGCCAGGCTTCTCAATTACCAACTGGATCACCCAGCACATACACCTATCTTCTCTGACAATCCAAGGGAGACCCGTGGAACACAGTTCGGCCTTCTGCGATGAAACTTTTGGATGCAGTGTGTGCTGCATGTGGTGAACGGCACAAACCCCGAACTGCCCTCAGCAGGCCTACCTGGGTGACTTTGGATGTTCCCAATGCCTAGCAATGCTCGGTGTTACTCTCTGCATTACTTCGGGCTGGACCTAAAGTCCAGTTTCCGCATCACTTAGAGAGACATCGAGCAGGAGTCCCCAAACCGAATTGGAGCCCCGGTGGTTTCTTTCAGGGCCGCTTAGTTTTCCTCAACGTGGCAGACCCGCAGGGAACGAAACCCTGCCAAGAACCGCGTTCCTGAGGCTGTTTCAAAGCTGTGGAACGCTCGCCTCAGAGAACACCTTAGTTCCAGGCCCTTCCAACTGCATAGGGAGGGATGTGCCCAGAGCTGTGTATCCCTTGCTTGTGCTCAGAAGGCTTTGGGTATGCAGTGTACTTCCTTGGAAAGAAGTGCCCACGTGAGAGTCTTGAGCGCTGTGAAGCATACTAAAGCTAAAGCCGTCCACTGACTAAGACCTCCTGGAAACCGGGGCGCCCCTATCTCTGGGAATGGGAAAATGTGCACCTTACCTCGAGACTAGAGGTCACATTTAGTGGGCACCTTAGCTACAGTATGCTCCTGGGGGTGAGCTCCCCGGAAGGAATCGCAAGCACCTAGTTTCTTTTGGAAAAACTCACTGCTCCTCAGAGGAATCTGTGGAGTGAATAGTAGCAGGCGGCTTGGAAGCTGCAATGAAGTGGCTTTCCAAAGGGGGAAAGTCGGGCTTCTCCCACATTCTCCCAGTGCCAACTTGAGCCCACGACGCATTTGCCAGCACTCGCTGACTGACACCTGGAGACTTTCAGCAACACTGGGCCTTTCTAGGATCCCACTTCGGTGGACGGGGGGTGTTCTGCGTGCCACGAGGAGCAGCACCCGCTTAATGACTTAGTCAGGCCGAGGGGACCTTGCCTCGTCCAAATGCCTCAGAGTCGTACCGGCTTTTCTGTACTTTCTGTCAGGCTGCACCTGCAGTGTACCTTGCGTCACAATAGTGAGATGACAGGTTAAGGGTTGCCAGGATGCACTTTAGGCTCAGGGATTCTCTCAGTGCCGTTCGGAGGGCCTCCACAGAGGGAGAGCCACGCTGAATGTAATACTGGCCAAAACTTTGTCCCGGGGCTGCCTTACAGCTGTAGACATCAAGCTCTGCAAGCGAGAAGCAGTTCACTGCCCTTCGCTCTGCGTAGCAAGAGCTGACCCCAGCAGTCTGTCCTGTGTTGTGTGGCTCGGAAAACAAAACGGGGACTCCCAGCGCACATGCTCTCCCTCAGAAGGAATTCACACGCGACTCTCTTAGGCCTACGCAAAGCCGCAGAGGAGTTAAAGCACTCTATGGAGTCAGGGTTCATGGAGGTGGCTGCCCACCCAACTTGGCTGATAGGAAGCGCTCGCGCTTCCCTTGAGGCTAGGGGTCACTTTGACTTCACACTTTAGCTAGGGCAAGCGTGGGATGAGCTCCCAGCAAGGCACTGGAGACCACCTGGATTCGTAGGAGAAAACTCACTGTCTTCACTGAGGCACTCCTGGAGGTGACTAGAAGACGGGTAAGGGCAGTGTCTTTCAGTCAGCCTTGAGGCCGCCACTATCGACCTTTCAAATGGGGAAAAGACTGCCCTCTGCCAGGCTTCTCAATTACCAACTGGATCACCCAGCACATACACCTATCTTCTCTGACAATCCAAGGGAGACCCGTGGAACACAGTTCGGCCTTCTGCGATGAAACTTTTGGATGCAGTGTGTGCTGCATGTGGTGAACGGCACAAACCCCGAACTGCCCTCAGCAGGCCTACCTGGGTGACTTTGGATGTTCCCAATGCCTAGCAATGCTCGGGGTTACTCTCTGCATTACTTCCGGCTGGACCTAAAGTCCAGTTTCCGCATCACTTAGAGAGACATCGAGCAGGAGTCCCCAAACCGAATTGGAGCCCCGGTGGTTTCTTTCAGGGCCGCTTAGTTTTCCTCAACGTGGCAGACCCGCAGGGAACGAAACCCTGCCAAGAACCGCGTTCCTGAGGCTGTTTCAAAGCTGTGGAACGCTCGCCTCAGAGAACACCTTAGTTCCAGGCCCTTCCAACTGCATAGGGAGGGATGTGCCCAGAGCTGTGTATCCCTTGCTTGTGCTCAGAAGGCTTTGTGTACGCAGTGTACTTCCTTGGAAAGAAGTGCCCACGTGAGAGTCTTGAGCGCTGTGAGGCATACTAAAGCTAAAGCCGTCCACTGACTAAGACCTCCTGGAAACCGGGGCGCCCCTATCTCTGGGAATGGGAAAATGTGCACCTTACCTCGAGACTAGAGGTCACATTTAGTGGGCACCTTAGCTACAGTATGCTCCTGGGGGTGAGCTCCCCGGAAGGAATCGCAAGCACCTGGTTTCTTTTGGAAAAACTCACTGCTCCTCAGAGGAATCTGTGGAGTGAATAGTAGCAGGCGGCTTGGAAGCTGCAACGAAGTGGCTTTCCAAAGGGGGAAAGTCGGGCTTCTCCCACATTCTCCCAGTGCCAACTTGAGCCCACGACGCATTTGCCAGCACTCGCTGACTGACACCTGGAGACTTTCAGCAACACTGGGCCTTTCTAGGATCCCACTTCGTTGGACGGGGGGTGTTCTGTGTGCCACGAGGAGCAGCACCCGCTTAATGACTTAGTCAGGCCGAGGGGACCTTGCCTCGTCCAAATGCCTCAGGGTCGTACCGGCTTTTCTGTACTTTCTGTCAGGCTGCACCTGCAGTGTACCTTGCGTCACAATAGTGAGATGACAGGTTAAGGGTTGCCAGGATGCACTTTAGGCTCAGGGATTCTCTCAGTGCCGTTCGGAGGGCCTCCACAGAGGGAGAGCCACGCTGAATGTAATACTGGCCAAAACTTTGTCCCGGGGCTGCCTTACAGCTGTAGACATCAAGCTCTGCAAGCGAGAAGCAGTTCACTGCCCTTCGCTCTGCGTAGCAAGAGCTGACCCCAGCAGTCTGTCCTGTGTTGTGTGGCTCGGAAAACAAAACGGGGACTCCCAGCGCACATGCTCTCCCTCAGAAGGAATTCACACGTGACTCTCTTAGGCCTATGCAAAGCCGCAGAGGAGTTAAAGCACTCTATGGAGTCAGGGTTCATGGAGGTGGCTGCCCACCCAACTTGGCTGATAGGAAGCGCTCGCGCTTCCCTTGAGGCTAGGGGTCACTTTGACTTCACACTTTAGCTAGGGCAAGCGTGGGATGAGCTCCCAGCAAGGCACTGGAGACCACCTGGATTCGTAGGAGAAAACTCACTGTCTTCACTGAGGCACTCCTGGAGGTGACTAGAAGACGGGTAAGGGCAGTGTCTTTCAGTCAGCCTTGAGGCCGCCACTATCGACCTTTCAAATGGGGAAAAGACTGCCCTCTGCCAGGCTTCTCAATTACCAACTGGATCACCCAGCACATACACCTATCTTCTCTGACAATCCAAGGGAGACCCGTGGAACACAGTTCGGCCTTCTGCGATGAAACTTTTGGATGCAGTGTGTGCTGCATGTGGTGAACGGCACAAACCCCGAACTGCCCTCAGCAGGCCTACCTGGGTGACTTTGGATGTTCCCAATGCCTAGCAATGCTCGGGGTTACTCTCTGCATTACTTCCGGCTGGACCTAAAGTCCAGTTTCCGCATCACTTAGAGAGACATCGAGCAGGAGTCCCCAAACCGAATTGGAGCCCCGGTGGTTTCTTTCAGGGCCGCTTAGTTTTCCTCAACGTGGCAGACCCGCAGGGAACGAAACCCTGCCAAGAACCGCGTTCCTGAGGCTGTTTCAAAGCTGTGGAACGCTCGCCTCAGAGAACACCTTAGTTCCAGGCCCTTCCAACTGCATAGGGAGGGATGTGCCCAGAGCTGTGTATCCCTTGCTTGTGCTCAGAAGGCTTTGGGTACGCAGTGTACTTCCTTGGAAAGAAGTGCCCACGTGAGAGTCTTGAGCGCTGTGAGGCATACTAAAGCTAAAGCCGTCCACTGCCTAAGACCTCCTGGAATTCGGGGCGCCCCTATCTCTGGGAATGGGAAAATGTGCACCTTACCTCGAGACTAGAGGTCACATTTAGTGGGCACCTTAGCTACAGTATGCTCCTGGGGGTGAGCTCCCCGGAAGGAATCGCAAGCACCTGGTTTCTTTTGGAAAAACTCACTGCTCCTCAGAGGAATCTGTGGAGTGAATAGTAGCAGGCGGCTTGGAAGCTGCAACGAAGTGGCTTTCCAAAGGGGGAAAGTCGGGCTTCTCCCACATTCTCCCAGTGCCAACCTGAGCCCATGACGCATTTGCCAGCACTCGCTGACTGACACCTGGAGACTTTCAGCAACACTGGGCCTTTCTAGGATCCCACTTCGTTGGACGGGGGGTGTTCTGCGTGCCACGAGGAGCAGCACCCGCTTAATGACTTAGTCAGGCCGAGGGGACCTTGCCTCGTCCAAATGCCTCAGAGTCGTACCGGCTTTTCTGTACTTTCTGTCAGGCTGCACCTGCAGTGTACCTTGCGTCACAATAGTGAGATGACAGGTTAAGGGTTGCCAGGATGCACTTTAGGCTCAGGGATTCTCTCAGTGCCGTTCGGAGGGCCTCCACAGAGGGAGAGCCACGCTGAATGTAATACTGGCCAAAACTTTGTCCCGGGGCTGCCTTACAGCTGTAGACATCAAGCTCTGCAAGCGAGAAGCAGTTCACTGCCCTTCGCTCTGCGTAGCAAGAGCTGACCCCAGCAGTCTGTCCTGTGTTGTGTGGCTCGGAAAACAAAACGGGGACTCCCAGCGCACATGCTCTCCCTCAGAAGGAATTCACACGCGACTCTCTTAGGCCTATGCAAAGCCGCAGAGGAGTTAAAGCACTCTATGGAGTCAGGGTTCATGGAGGTGGCTGCCCACCCAACTTGGCTGATAGGAAGCGCTCGCGCTTCCCTTGAGGCTAGGGGTCACTTTGACTTCACACTTTAGCTAGGGCAAGCGTGGGATGAGCTCCCAGCAAGGCACTGGAGACCACCTGGATTCGTAGGAGAAAACTCACTGTCTTCACTGAGGCACTCCTGGAGGTGACTAGAAGACGGGTAAGGGCAGTGTCTTTCAGTCAGCCTTGAGGCCGCCACTATCGACCTTTCAAATGGGGAAAAGACTGCCCTCTGCCAGGCTTCTCAATTACCAACTGGATCACCCAGCACATACACCTATCTTCTCTGACAATCCAAGGGAGACCCGTGGAACACAGTTCAGCCTTCTGCGATGAAACTTTTGGATGCAGTGTGTGCTGCATGTGGTGAACGGCACAAACCCCGAACTGCCCTCAGCAGGCCTACCTGGGTGACTTTGGATGTTCCCAATGCCTAGCAATGCTCGGGGTTACTCTCTGCATTACTTCCGGCTGGACCTAAAGTCCAGTTTCCGCATCACTTAGAGAGACATCGAGCAGGAGTCCCCAAACCGAATTGGAGCCCCGGTGGTTTCTTTCAGGGCCGCTTAGTTTTCCTCAACGTGGCAGACCCGCAGGGAACGAAACCCTGACAAGAACCGCGTTCCTGAGGCTGTTTCAAAGCTGTGGAACGCTCGCCTCAGAGAACACCTTAGTTCCAGGCCCTTCCAACTGCATAGGGAGGGATGTGCCCAGAGCTGTGTATCCCTTGCTTGTGCTCAGAAGGCTTTGGGTACGCAGTGTACTTCCTTGGAAAGAAGTGCCCACGTGAGAGTCTTGAGCGCTGTGAGGCATACTAAAGCTAAAGCCGTCCACTGACTAAGACCTCCTGGAAACCGGGGCGCCCCTATCTCTGGGAATGGGAAAATGTGCACCTTACCTCGAGACTAGAGGTCACATTTAGTGGGCACCTTAGCTACAGTATGCTCCTGGGGGTGAGCTCCCCGGAAGGAATCGCAAGCACCTGGTTTCTTTTGGAAAAACTCACTGCTCCTCAGAGGAATCTGTGGAGTGAATAGTAGCAGGCGGCTTGGAAGCTGCAACGACGTGGCTTTCCAAAGGGGGAAAGTCGGGCTTCTCCCACATTCTCCCAGTGCCAACTTGAGCCCACGACGCATTTGCCAGCACTCGCTGACTGACACCTGGAGACTTTCAGCAACACTGGGCCTTTCTAGGATCCCACTTCGTTGGACGGGGGGTGTTCTGCGTGCCACGAGGAGCAGCACCCGCTTAATGACTTAGTCAGGCCGAGGGGACCTCGCCTCGTCCAAATGCCTCAGAGTCGTACCGGCTTTTCTGTACTTTCTGTCAGGCTGCACCTGCAGTGTACCTTGCGTCACAATAGTGAGATGACAGGTTAAGGGTTGCCAGGATGCACTTTAGGCTCAGGGATTCTCTCAGTGCCGTTCGGAGGGCCTCCACAGAGGGAGAGCCACGCTGAATGTAATACTGGCCAAAACTTTGTCCCGGGGCTGCCTTACAGCTGTAGACATCAAGCTCTGCAAGCGAGAAGCAGTTCACTGCCCTTCGCTCTGCGTAGCAAGAGCTGACCCCAGCAGTCTGTCCTGTGTTGTGTGGCTCGGAAAACAAAACGGGGACTCCCAGCGCACATGCTCTCCCTCAGAAGGAATTCACACGCGACTCTCTTAGGCCTATGCAAAGCCGCAGAGGAGTTAAAGCACTCTATGGAGTCAGGGTTCATGGAGGTGGCTGCCCACCCAACTTGGCTGATAGGAAGCGCTCGCGCTTCCCTTGAGGCTAGGGGTCACTTTGACTTCACACTTTAGCTAGGGCAAGCGTGGGATGAGCTCCCAGCAAGGCACTGGAGACCACCTGGATTCGTAGGAGAAAACTCACTGTCTTCACTGAGGCACTCCTGGAGGTGACTAGAAGACGGGTAAGGGCAGTGTCTTTCAGTCAGCCTTGAGGCCGCCACTATCGACCTTTCAAATGGGGAAAAGACTGCCCTCTGCCAGGCTTCTCAATTACCAACTGGATCACCCAGCACATACACCTATCTTCTCTGACAATCCAAGGGAGACCCGTGGAACACAGTTCAGCCTTCTGCGATGAAACTTTTGGATGCAGTGTGTGCTGCATGTGGTGAACGGCACAAACCCCGAACTGCCCTCAGCAGGCCTACCTGGGTGACTTTGGATGTTCCCAATGCCTAGCAATGCTCGGGGTTACTCTCTGCATTACTTCCGGCTGGACCTAAAGTCCAGTTTCCGCATCACTTAGAGAGACATCGAGCAGGAGTCCCCAAACCGAATTGGAGCCCCGGTGGTTTCTTTCAGGGCCGCTTAGTTTTCCTCAACGTGGCAGACCCGCAGGGAACGAAACCCTGCCAAGAACCGCGTTCCTGAGGCTGTTTCAAAGCTGTGGAACGCTCGCCTCAGAGAACACCTTAGTTCCAGGCCCTTCCAACTGCATAGGGAGGGATGTGCCCAGAGCTGTGTATCCCTTGCTTGTGCTCAGAAGGCTTTGGGTACGCAGTGTACTTCCTTGGAAAGAAGTGCCCACGTGAGAGTCTTGAGCGCTGTGAGGCATACTAAAGCTAAAGCCGTCCACTGACTAAGACCTCCTGGAAACCGGGGCGCCCCTATCTCTGGGAATGGGAAAATGTGCACCTTACCTCGAGACTAGAGGTCACATTTAGTGGGCACCTTAGCTACAGTATGCTCCTGGGGGTGAGCTCCCCGGAAGGAATCGCAAGCACCTGGTTTCTTTTGGAAAAACTCACTGCTCCTCAGAGGAATCTGTGGAGTGAATAGTAGCAGGCGGCTTGGAAGCTGCAACGACGTGGCTTTCCAAAGGGGGAAAGTCGGGCTTCTCCCACATTCTCCCAGTGCCAACTTGAGCCCACGACGCATTTGCCAGCACTCGCTGACTGACACCTGGAGACTTTCAGCAACACTGGGCCTTTCTAGGATCCCACTTCGTTGGACGGGGGGTGTTCTGCGTGCCACGAGGAGCAGCACCCGCTTAATGACTTAGTCAGGCCGAGGGGACCTTGCCTCGTCCAAATGCCTCAGAGTCGTACCGGCTTTTCTGTACTTTCTGTCAGGCTGCACCTGCAGTGTACCTTGCGTCACAATAGTGAGATGACAGGTTAAGGGTTGCCAGGATGCACTTTAGGCTCAGGGATTCTCTCAGTGCCGTTCGGAGGGCCTCCACAGAGGGAGAGCCACGCTGAATGTAATACTGGCCAAAACTTTGTCCCGGGGCTGCCTTACAGCTGTAGACATCAAGCTCTGCAAGCGAGAAGCAGTTCACTGCCCTTCGCTCTGCGTAGCAAGAGCTGACCCCAGCAGTCTGTCCTGTGTTGTGTGGCTCGGAAAACAAAACGGGGACTCCCAGCGCACATGCTCTCCCTCAGAAGGAATTCACACGCGACTCTCTTAGGCCTATGCAAAGCCGCAGAGGAGTTAAAGCACTCTATGGAGTCAGGGTTCATGGAGGTGGCTGCCCACCCAACTTGGCTGATAGGAAGCGCTCGCGCTTCCCTTGAGGCTAGGGGTCACTTTGACTTCACACTTTAGCTAGGGCAAGCGTGGGATGAGCTCCCAGCAAGGCACTGGAGACCACCTGGATTCGTAGGAGAAAACTCACTGTCTTCACTGAGGCACTCCTGGAGGTGACTAGAAGACGGGTAAGGGCAGTGTCTTTCAGTCAGCCTTGAGGCCGCCACTATCGACCTTTCAAATGGGGAAAAGACTGCCTTCTGCCAGGCTTCTCAATTACCAACTGGATCACCCAGCACATACACCTATCTTCTCTGACAATCCAAGGGAGACCCTTGGAACACAGTTCGGCCTTCTGCGATGAAACTTTTGGATGCAGTGTGTGCTGCATGTGGTGAACGGCACAAACCCCGAACTGCCCTCAGCAGGCCTACCTGGGTGACTTTGGATGTTCCCAATGCCTAGCAATGCTCGGGGTTACTCTCTGCATTACTTCCGGCTGGACCTAAAGTCCAGTTTCCGCATCACTTAGAGAGACATCGAGCAGGAGTCCCCAAACCGAATTGGAGCCCCGGTGGTTTCTTTCAGGGCCGCTTAGTTTTCCTCAACGTGGCAGACCCGCAGGGAACGAAACCCTGCCAAGAACCGCGTTCCTGAGGCTGTTTCAAAGCTGTGGAACGCTCGCCTCAGAGAACACCTTAGTTCCAGGCCCTTCCAACTGCATAGGGAGGGATGTGCCCAGAGCTGTGTATCCCTTGCTTGTGCTCAGAAGGCTTTGGGTACGCAGTGTATTTCCTTGGAAAGAAGTGCCCACGTGAGAGTCTTGAGCGCTGTGAGGCATACTAAAGCTAAAGCCGTCCACTGACTAAGACCTCCTGGAAACCGGGGCGCCCCTATCTCTGGGAATGGGAAAATGTGCACCTTACCTCGAGACTAGAGGTCACATTTAGTGGGCACCTTAGCTACAGTATGCTCCTGGGGGTGAGCTCCCCGGAAGGAATCGCAAGCACCTGGTTTCTTTTGGAAAAACTCACTGCTCCTCAGAGGAATCTGTGGAGTGAATAGTAGCAGGCGGCTTGGAAGCTGCAACGACGTGGCTTTCCAAAGGGGGAAAGTCGGGCTTCTCCCACATTCTCCCAGTGCCAACTTGAGCCCACGACGCATTTGCCAGCACTCGCTGACTGACACCTGGAGACTTTCAGCAACACTGGGCCTTTCTAGGATCCCACTTCGTTGGACGGGGGGTGTTCTGCGTGCCACGAGGAGCAGCACCCGCTTAATGACTTAGTCAGGCCGAGGGGACCTCGCCTCGTCCAAATGCCTCAGAGTCGTACCGGCTTTTCTGTACTTTCTGTCAGGCTGCACCTGCAGTGTACCTTGCGTCACAATAGTGAGATGACAGGTTAAGGGTTGCCAGGATGCACTTTAGGCTCAGGGATTCTCTCAGTGCCGTTCGGAGGGCCTCCACAGAGGGAGAGCCACGCTGAATGTAATACTGGCCAAAACTTTGTCCCGGGGCTGCCTTACAGCTGTAGACATCAAGCTCTGCAAGCGAGAAGCAGTTCACTGCCCTTCGCTCTGCGTAGCAAGAGCTGACCCCAGCAGTCTGTCCTGTGTTGTGTGGCTCGGAAAACAAAACGGGGACTCCCAGCGCACATGCTCTCCCTCAGAAGGAATTCACACGCGACTCTCTTAGGCCTATGCAAAGCCGCAGAGGAGTTAAAGCACTCTATGGAGTCAGGGTTCATGGAGGTGGCTGCCCACCCAACTTGGCTGATAGGAAGCGCTCGCGCTTCCCTTGAGGCTAGGGGTCACTTTGACTTCACACTTTAGCTAGGGCAAGCGTGGGATGAGCTCCCAGCAAGGCACTGGAGACCACCTGGATTCGTAGGAGAAAACTCACTGTCTTCACTGAGGCACTCCTGGAGGTGACTAGAAGACGGGTAAGGGCAGTGTCTTTCAGTCAGCCTTGAGGCCGCCACTATCGACCTTTCAAATGGGGAAAAGACTGCCCTCTGCCAGGCTTCTCAATTACCAACTGGATCACCCAGCACATACACCTATCTTCTCTGACAATCCAAGGGAGACCCGTGGAACACAGTTCAGCCTTCTGCGATGAAACTTTTGGATGCAGTGTGTGCTGCATGTGGTGAACGGCACAAACCCCGAACTGCCCTCAGCAGGCCTACCTGGGTGACTTTGGATGTTCCCAATGCCTAGCAATGCTCGGGGTTACTCTCTGCATTACTTCCGGCTGGACCTAAAGTCCAGTTTCCGCATCACTTAGAGAGACATCGAGCAGGAGTCCCCAAACCGAATTGGAGCCCCGGTGGTTTCTTTCAGGGCCGCTTAGTTTTCCTCAACGTGGCAGACCCGCAGGGAACGAAACCCTGCCAAGAACCGCGTTCCTGAGGCTGTTTCAAAGCTGTGGAACGCTCGCCTCAGAGAACACCTTAGTTCCAGGCCCTTCCAACTGCATAGGGAGGGATGTGCCCAGAGCTGTGTATCCCTTGCTTGTGCTCAGAAGGCTTTGGGTACGCAGTGTACTTCCTTGGAAAGAAGTGCCCACGTGAGAGTCTTGAGCGCTGTGAGGCATACTAAAGCTAAAGCCGTCCACTGACTAAGACCTCCTGGAAACCGGGGCGCCCCTATCTCTGGGAATGGGAAAATGTGCACCTTACCTCGAGACTAGAGGTCACATTTAGTGGGCACCTTAGCTACAGTATGCTCCTGGGGGTGAGCTCCCCGGAAGGAATCGCAAGCACCTGGTTTCTTTTGGAAAAACTCACTGCTCCTCAGAGGAATCTGTGGAGTGAATAGTAGCAGGCGGCTTGGAAGCTGCAACGACGTGGCTTTCCAAAGGGGGAAAGTCGGGCTTCTCCCACATTCTCCCAGTGCCAACTTGAGCCCACGACGCATTTGCCAGCACTCGCTGACTGACACCTGGAGACTTTCAGCAACACTGGGCCTTTCTAGGATCCCACTTCGTTGGACGGGGGGTGTTCTGCGTGCCACGAGGAGCAGCACCCGCTTAATGACTTAGTCAGGCCGAGGGGACCTTGCCTCGTCCAAATGCCTCAGAGTCGTACCGGCTTTTCTGTACTTTCTGTCAGGCTGCACCTGCAGTGTACCTTGCGTCACAATAGTGAGATGACAGGTTAAGGGTTGCCAGGATGCACTTTAGGCTCAGGGATTCTCTCAGTGCCGTTCGGAGGGCCTCCACAGAGGGAGAGCCACGCTGAATGTAATACTGGCCAAAACTTTGTCCCGGGGCTGCCTTACAGCTGTAGACATCAAGCTCTGCAAGCGAGAAGCAGTTCACTGCCCTTCGCTCTGCGTAGCAAGAGCTGACCCCAGCAGTCTGTCCTGTGTTGTGTGGCTCGGAAAACAAAACGGGGACTCCCAGCGCACATGCTCTCCCTCAGAAGGAATTCACACGCGACTCTCTTAGGCCTATGCAAAGCCGCAGAGGAGTTAAAGCACTCTATGGAGTCAGGGTTCATGGAGGTGGCTGCCCACCCAACTTGGCTGATAGGAAGCGCTCGCGCTTCCCTTGAGGCTAGGGGTCACTTTGACTTCACACTTTAGCTAGGGCAAGCGTGGGATGAGCTCCCAGCAAGGCACTGGAGACCACCTGGATTCGTAGGAGAAAACTCACTGTCTTC
The DNA here is from genome assembly GCF_964341445.2 of Mesoplodon mirus. Lineage (NCBI taxonomy): Eukaryota > Metazoa > Chordata > Mammalia > Artiodactyla > Ziphiidae > Mesoplodon > Mesoplodon mirus. Next base: position 90,053,699 of record NC_138979.1, on the reverse strand, counting down.
ACTGAGGCACTCCTGGAGGTGACTAGAAGACGGGTAAGGGCAGTGTCTTTCAGTCAGCCTTGAGGCCGCCACTATCGACCTTTCAAATGGGGAAAAGACTGCCTTCTGCCAGGCTTCTCAATTACCAACTGGATCACCCAGCACATACACCTATCTTCTCTGACAATCCAAGGGAGACCCTTGGAACACAGTTCGGCCTTCTGCGATGAAACTTTTGGATGCAGTGTGTGCTGCATGTGGTGAACGGCACAAACCCCGAACTGCCCTCAGCAGGCCTACCTGGGTGACTTTGGATGTTCCCAATGCCTAGCAATGCTCGGGGTTACTCTCTGCATTACTTCGGGCTGGACCTAAAGTCCAGTTTCCGCATCACTTAGAGAGACATCGAGCAGGAGTCCCCAAACCGAATTGGAGCCCCGGTGGTTTCTTTCAGGGCCGCTTAGTTTTCCTCAACGTGGCAGACCCGCAGGGAACGAAACCCTGCCAAGAACCGCGTTCCTGAGGCTGTTTCAAAGCTGTGGAACGCTCGCCTCAGAGAACACCTTAGTTCCAGGCCCTTCCAACTGCATAGGGAGGGATGTGCCCAGAGCTGTGTATCCCTTGCTTGTGCTCAGAAGGCTTTGTGTACGCAGTGTACTTCCTTGGAAAGAAGTGCCCACGTGAGAGTCTTGAGCGCTGTGAGGCATACTAAAGCTAAAGCCGTCCACTGACTAAGACCTCCTGGAAACCGGGGCGCCCCTATCTCTGGGAATGGGAAAATGTGCACCTTACCTCGAGACTAGAGGTCACATTTAGTGGGCACCTTAGCTACAGTATGCTCCTGGGGGTGAGCTCCCCGGAAGGAATCGCAAGCACCTGGTTTCTTTTGGAAAAACTCACTGCTCCTCAGAGGAATCTGTGGAGTGAATAGTAGCAGGCGGCTTGGAAGCTGCAACGAAGTGGCTTTCCAAAGGGGGAAAGTCGGGCTTCTCCCACATTCTCCCAGTGCCAACTTGAGCCCACGACGCATTTGCCAGCACTCGCTGACTGACACCTGGAGACTTTCAGCAACACTGGGCCTTTCTAGGTTCCCACTTCGTTGGACGGGGGGTGTTCTGCGTGCCACGAGGAGCAGCACCCGCTTAATGACTTAGTCAGGCCGAGGGGACCTTGCCTCGTCCAAATGCCTCAGAGTCGTACCGGCTTTTCTGTACTTTCTGTCAGGCTGCACCTGCAGTGTACCTTGCGTCACAATAGTGAGATGACAGGTTAAGGGTTGCCAGGATGCATTTTAGGCTCAGGGATTCTCTCAGTGCCGTTCGGAGGGCCTCCACAGAGGGAGAGCCACGCTGAATGTAATACTGGCCAAAACTTTGTCCCGGGGCTGCCTTACAGCTGTAGACATCAAGCTCTGCAAGCGAGAAGCAGTTCACTGCCCTTCGCTCTGCGTAGCAAGAGCTGACCCCAGCAGTCTGTCCTGTGTTGTGTGGCTCGGAAAACAAAACGGGGACTCCCAGCGCACATGCTCTCCCTCAGAAGGAATTCACACGCGACTCTCTTAGGCCTACGCAAAGCCGCAGAGGAGTTAAAGCACTCTATGGAGTCAGGGTTCATGGAGGTGGCTGCCCACCCAACTTGGCTGATAGGAAGCGCTCGCGCTTCCCTTGAGGCTAGGGGTCACTTTGACTTCACACTTTAGCTAGGGCAAGCGTGGGATGAGCTCCCAGCAAGGCACTGGAGACCACCTGGATTCGTAGGAGAAAACTCACTGTCTTCACTGAGGCACTCCTGGAGGTGACTAGAAGACGGGTAAGGGCAATGTCTTTCAGTCAGCCTTGAGGCCGCCACTATCGACCTTTCAAATGGGGAAAAGACTGCCCTCTGCCAGGCTTCTCAATTACCAACTGGATCACCCAGCACATACACCTATCTTCTCTGACAATCCAAGGGAGACCCGTGGAACACAGTTCGGCCTTCTGCGATGAAACTTTTGGATGCAGTGTGTGCTGCATGTGGTGAATGGCACAAACCCCGAACTGCCCTCAGCAGGCCTACCTGGGTGACTTTGGATGTTCCCAATGCCTAGCAATGCTCGGGGTTACTCTCTGCATTACTTCCGGCTGGACCTAAAGTCCAGTTTCCGCATCACTTAGAGAGACGCCGAGCAGGAGTCGCCAAACCGAATTGGAGCCCCGGTGGTTTCTTTCAGGGCCGCTTAGTTTTCCTCAACGTGGCAGACCCGCAGGGAACGAAACCCTGCCAAGAACCGCGTTCCTGGGGCTGTTTCAAAGCTGTGGAACGCTCGCCTCAGAGAACACCTTAGTTCCAGGCCCTTCCAACTGCATAGGGAGGGATGTGCCCAGAGCTGTGTATCCCTTGCTTGTGCTCAGAAGGCTTTGGGTACGCAGTGTACTTCCTTGGAAAGAAGTGCCCACGTGAGAGTCTTGAGCGCTGTGAGGCATACTAAAGCTAAAGCCGTCCACTGACTAAGACCTCCTGGAAACCGGGGCGCCCCTATCTCTGGGAATGGGAAAATGTGCACCTTACCTCGAGACTAGAGGTCACATTTAGTGGGCACCTTAGCTACAGTATGCTCCTGGGGGTGAGCTCCCCGGAAGGAATCGCAAGCACCTGGTTTCTTTTGGAAAAACTCACTGCTCCTCAGAGGAATCTGTGGAGTGAATAGTAGCAGGCGGCTTGGAAGCTGCAACGAAGTGGCTTTCCAAAGGGGGAAAGTCGGGCTTCTCCCACATTCTCCCAGTGCCAACTTGAGCCCACGACGCATTTGCCAGCACTCGCTGACTGACACCTGGAGACTTTCAGCAACACTGGGCCTTTCTAGGATCCCACTTCGTTGGACGGGGGGTGTTCTGCGTGCCACGAGGAGCAGCACCCACTTAATGACTTAGTCAGGCCGAGGGGACCTTGCCTCGTCCAAATGCCTCAGAGTCGTACCGGCTTTTCTGTACTTTCTGTCAGGCTGCACCTGCAGTGTACCTTGCGTCACAATAGTGAGATGACAGGTTAAGGGTTGCCAGGATGCACTTTAGGCTCAGGGATTCTCTCAGTGCCGTTAGGAGGGCCTCCACAGAGGGAGAGCCACGCTGAATGTAATACTGGCCAAAACTTTGTCCCGGGGCTGCCTTACAGCTGTAGACATCAAGCTCTGCAAGCGAGAAGCAGTTCACTGCCCTTCGCTCTGCGTAGCAAGAGCTGACCCCAGCAGTCTGTACTGTGTTGTGTGGCTCGGAAAACAAAACGGGGACTCCCAGCGCACATGCTCTCCCTCAGAAGGAATTCACACGCGACTCTCTTAGGCCTACGCAAAGCCGCAGAGGAGTTAAAGCACTCTATGGAGTCAGGGTTCATGGAGGTGGCTGCCCACCCAACTTGGCTGATAGGAAGCGCTCGCGCTTCCCTTGAGGCTAGGGGTCACTTTGACTTCACACTTTAGCTAGGGCAAGCGTGGGATGAGCTCCCAGCAAGGCACTGGAGACCACCTGGATTCGTAGGAGAAAACTCACTGTCTTCACTGAGGCACTCCTGGAGGTGACTAGAAGACGGGTAAGGGCAGTGTCTTTCAGTCAGCCTTGAGGCCGCCACTATCGACCTTTCAAATGGGGAAAAGACTGCCCTCTGCCAGGCTTCTCAATTACCAACTGGATCACCCAGCACATACACCTATCTTCTCTGACAATCCAAGGGAGACCCGTGGAACACAGTTCGGCCTTCTGCGATGAAACTTTTGGATGCAGTGTGTGCTGCATGTGGTGAACGGCACAAACCCCGAACTGCCCTCAGCAGGCCTACCTGGGTGACTTTGGATGTTCCCAATGCCTAGCAATGCTCGGGGTTACTCTCTGCATTACTTCCGGCTGGACCTAAAGTCCAGTTTCCGCATCACTTAGAGAGACATCGAGCAGGAGTCCCCAAACCGAATTGGAGCCCCGGTGGTTTCTTTCAGGGCCGCTTAGTTTTCCTCAACGTGGCAGACCCGCAGGGAACGAAACCCTGCCAAGAACCGCGTTCCTGAGGCTGTTTCAAAGCTGTGGAACGCTCGCCTCAGAGAACACCTTAGTTCCAGGCCCTTCCAACTGCATAGGGAGGGATGTGCCCAGAGCTGTGTATCCCTTGCTTGTGCTCAGAAGGCTTTGGGTACGCAGTGTACTTCCTTGGAAAGAAGTGCCCACGTGAGAGTCTTGAGCGCTGTGAGGCATACTAAAGCTAAAGCCGTCCACTGACTAAGACCTCCTGGAAACCGGGGCGCCCCTATCTCTGGGAATGGGAAAATGTGCACCTTACCTCGAGACTAGAGGTCACATTTAGTGGGCACCTTAGCTACAGTATGCTCCTGGGGGTGAGCTCCCCGGAAGGAATCGCAAGCACCTGGTTTCTTTTGGAAAAACTCACTGCTCCTCAGAGGAATCTGTGGAGTGAATAGTAGCAGGCGGCTTGGAAGCTGCAACGACGTGGCTTTCCAAAGGGGGAAAGTCGGGCTTCTCCCACATTCTCCCAGTGCCAACTTGAGCCCACGACGCATTTGCCAGCACTCGCTGACTGACACCTGGAGACTTTCAGCAACACTGGGCCTTTCTAGGATCCCACTTCGTTGGACGGGGGGTGTTCTGCGTGCCACGAGGAGCAGCACCCGCTTAATGACTTAGTCAGGCCGAGGGGACCTCGCCTCGTCCAAATGCCTCAGAGTCGTACCGGCTTTTCTGTACTTTCTGTCAGGCTGCACCTGCAGTGTACCTTGCGTCACAATAGTGAGATGACAGGTTAAGGGTTGCCAGGATGCACTTTAGGCTCAGGGATTCTCTCAGTGCCGTTCGGAGGGCCTCCACAGAGGGAGAGCCACGCTGAATGTAATACTGGCCAAAACTTTGTCCTGGGGCTGCCTTACAGCTGTAGACATCAAGCTCTGCAAGCGAGAAGCAGTTCACTGCCCTTCGCTCTGCGTAGCAAGAGCTGACCCCAGCAGTCTGTCCTGTGTTGTGTGGCTCGGAAAACAAAACGGGGACTCCCAGCGCACATGCTCTCCCTCAGAAGGAATTCACACGCGACTCTCTTAGGCCTACGCAAAGCCGCAGAGGAGTTAAAGCACTCTATGGAGTCAGGGTTCATGGAGGTTGCTGCCCACCCAACTTGGCTGATAGGAAGCGCTCGCGCTTCCCTTGAGGCTAGGGGTCACTTTGACTTCACACTTTAGCTAGGGCAAGCGTGGGATGAGCTCCCAGCAAGGCACTGGAGACCACCTGGATTCGTAGGAGAAAACTCACTGTCTTCACTGAGGCACTCCTGGAGGTGACTAGAAGACGGGTAAGGGCAGTGTCTTTCAGTCAGCCTTGAGGCCGCCACTATCGACCTTTCAAATGGGGAAAAGACTGCCTTCTGCCAGGCTTCTCAATTACCAACTGGATCACCCAGCACATACACCTATCTTCTCTGACAATCCAAGGGAGACCCTTGGAACACAGTTCGGCCTTCTGCGATGAAACTTTTGGATGCAGTGTGTGCTGCATGTGGTGAACGGCACAAACCCCGAACTGCCCTCAGCAGGCCTACCTGGGTGACTTTGGATGTTCCCAATGCCTAGCAATGCTCGGGGTTACTCTCTGCATTACTTCGGGCTGGACCTAAAGTCCAGTTTCCGCATCACTTAGAGAGACATCGAGCAGGAGTCCCCAAACCGAATTGGAGCCCCGGTGGTTTCTTTCAGGGCCGCTTAGTTTTCCTCAACGTGGCAGACCCGCAGGGAACGAAACCCTGCCAAGAACCGCGTTCCTGAGGCTGTTTCAAAGCTGTGGAACGCTCGCCTCAGAGAACACCTTAGTTCCAGGCCCTTCCAACTGCATAGGGAGGGATGTGCCCAGAGCTGTGTATCCCTTGCTTGTGCTCAGAAGGCTTTGTGTACGCAGTGTACTTCCTTGGAAAGAAGTGCCCACGTGAGAGTCTTGAGCGCTGTGAGGCATACTAAAGCTAAAGCCGTCCACTGACTAAGACCTCCTGGAAACCGGGGCGCCCCTATCTCTGGGAATGGGAAAATGTGCACCTTACCTCGAGACTAGAGGTCACATTTAGTGGGCACCTTAGCTACAGTATGCTCCTGGGGGTGAGCTCCCCGGAAGGAATCGCAAGCACCTGGTTTCTTTTGGAAAAACTCACTGCTCCTCAGAGGAATCTGTGGAGTGAATAGTAGCAGGCGGCTTGGAAGCTGCAACGAAGTGGCTTTCCAAAGGGGGAAAGTCGGGCTTCTCCCACATTCTCCCAGTGCCAACTTGAGCCCACGACGCATTTGCCAGCACTCGCTGACTGACACCTGGAGACTTTCAGCAACACTGGGCCTTTCTAGGATCCCACTTCGTTGGACGGGGGGTGTTCTGCGTGCCACGAGGAGCAGCACCCGCTTAATGACTTAGTCAGGCCGAGGGGACCTTGCCTCGTCCAAATGCCTCAGAGTCGTACCGGCTTTTCTGTACTTTCTGTCAGGCTGCACCTGCAGTGTACCTTGCGTCACAATAGTGAGATGACAGGTTAAGGGTTGCCAGGATGCACTTTAGGCTCAGGGATTCTCTCAGTGCCGTTCGGAGGGCCTCCACAGAGGGAGAGCCACGCTGAATGTAATACTGGCCAAAACTTTGTCCCGGGGCTGCCTTACAGCTGTAGACATCAAGCTCTGCAAGCGAGAAGCAGTTCACTGCCCTTCGCTCTGCGTAGCAAGAGCTGACCCCAGCAGTCTGTCCTGTGTTGTGTGGCTCGGAAAACAAAACGGGGACTCCCAGCGCACATGCTCTCCCTCAGAAGGAATTCACACGCGACTCTCTTAGGCCTACGCAAAGCCGCAGAGGAGTTAAAGCACTCTATGGAGTCAGGGTTCATGGAGGTGGCTGCCCACCCAACTTGGCTGATAGGAAGCGCTCGCGCTTCCCTTGAGGCTAGGGGTCACTTTGACTTCACACTTTAGCTAGGGCAAGCGTGGGATGAGCTCCCAGCAAGGCACTGGAGACCACCTGGATTCGTAGGAGAAAACTCACTGTCTTCACTGAGGCACTCCTGGAGGTGACTAGAAGACGGGTAAGGGCAGTGTCTTTCAGTCAGCCTTGAGGCCGCCACTATCGACCTTTCAAATGGGGAAAAGACTGCCCTCTGCCAGGCTTCTCAATTACCAACTGGATCACCCAGCACATACACCTATCTTCTCTGACAATCCAAGGGAGACCCGTGGAACACAGTTCGGCCTTCTGCGATGAAACTTTTGGATGCAGTGTGTGCTGCATGTGGTGAATGGCACAAACCCCGAACTGCCCTCAGCAGGCCTACCTGGGTGACTTTGGATGTTCCCAATGCCTAGCAATGCTCGGGGTTACTCTCTGCATTACTTCCGGCTGGACCTAAAGTCCAGTTTCCGCATCACTTAGAGAGATGTCGAGCAGGAGTCCCCAAACCGAATTGGAGCCCCGGTGGTTTCTTTCAGGGCCGCTTATTTTTCCTCAACGTGGCAGACCCGCAGGGAACGAAACCCTGCCAAGAACCGCGTTCCTGGGGCTGTTTCAAAGCTGTGGAACGCTCGCCTCAGAGAACACCTTAGTTCCCGGCCCTTCCAACTGCATAGGGAGGGATGTGCCCAGAGCTGTGTATCCCTTGCTTGTGCTCAGAAGGCTTTGGGTACGCAGTGTACTTCCTTGGAAAGAAGTGCCCACGTGAGAGTCTTGAGCGCTGTGAGGCATACTAAAGCTAAAGCCGTCCACTGACTAAGACCTCCGGGAAACCGGGGCGCCCCTATCTCTGGGAATGGGAAAATGTGCACCTTACCTCGAGACTAGAGGTCACATTTAGTGGGCACCTTAGCTACAGTATGCTCCTGGGGGTGAGCTCCCCGGAAGGAATCGCAAGCACCTGGTTTCTTTTGGAAAAACTCACTGCTCCTCAGAGGAATCTGTGGAGTGAATAGTAGCAGGCGGCTTGGAAGCTGCAACGAAGTGGCTTTCCAAAGGGGGAAAGTCGGGCTTCTCCCACATTCTCCCAGTGCCAACTTGAGCCCACGACGCATTTGCCAGCACTCTCTGACTGACACCTGGAGACTTTCAGCAACACTGGGCCTTTCTAGGATCCCACTTCGTTGGACGGGGGGTGTTCTGCGTGCCACGAGGAGCAGCACCCGCTTAATGACTTAGTCAGGCCGAGGGGACCTTGCCTCGTCCAAATGCCTCAGAGTCGTACCGGCTTTTCTGTACTTTCTGTCAGGCTGCACCTGCAGTGTACCTTGCGTCACAATAGTGAGATGACAGGTTAAGGGTTGCCAGGATGCACTTTAGGCTCAGGGATTCTCTCAGTGCCGTTTGGAGGGCCTCCACAGAGGGAGAGCCACGCTGAATGTAATACTGGCCAAAACTTTGTCCCGGGGCTGCCTTACAGCTGTAGACATCAAGCTCTGCAAGCGAGAAGCAGTTCACTGCCCTTCGCTCTGTGTAGCAAGAGCTGACCCCAGCAGTCTGTCCTGTGTTGTGTGGCTCGGAAAACAAAACGGGGACTCCCAGCGCACATGCTCTCCCTCAGAAGGAATTCACACGCGACTCTCTTAGGCCTACGCAAAGCCGCAGAGGAGTTAAAGCACTCTATGGAGTCAGGGTTCATGGAGGTGGCTGCCCACCCAACTTGGCTGATAGGAAGCGCTCGCGCTTCCCTTGAGGCTAGGGGTCACTTTGACTTCACACTTTAGCTAGGGCAAGCGTGGGATGAGCTCCCAGCAAGGCACTGGAGACCACCTGGATTCGTAGGAGAAAACTCACTGTCTTCACTGAGGCACTCCTGGAGGTGACTAGAAGACGGGTAAGGGCAGTGTCTTTCAGTCAGCCTTGAGGCCGCCACTATCGACCTTTCAAATGGGGAAAAGACTGCCCTCTGCCAGGCTTCTCAATTACCAACTGGATCACCCAGCACATACACCTATCTTCTCTGACCATCCAAGGGAGACCCTTGGAACACAGTTCGGCCTTCTGCGATGAAACTTTTGGATGCAGTGTGTGCTGCATGTGGTGAACGGCACAAACACCGAACTGCCCTCAGCAGGCCTACCTGGGTGACTTCGGATGTTCCCAATGCCTAGCAATGCTCGGGGTTACTCTCTGCATTACTTCGGGCTGGACCTAAAGTCCAGTTTCCGCATCACCTAGAGAGACGTCGAGCAGGAGTCCCCAAACCGAATTGGAGCCCCGGTGGTTTCTTTCAGGGCCGCTTAGTTTTCCTCAACGTGGCAGACCCGCAGGGAACGAAACCCTGCCAAGAACCGCGTTCCTGGGGCTGTTTCAAAGCTGTGGAACGCTCGCCTCAGAGAACACCTTAGTTCCCGGCC